>NW_028328275.1:0-53978 GCF_054136105.1 Typopeltis vanoorti
AATCAAAAATACTCTAAACAAAACAAACAAATATGCATGAACAAAATGTGTGAATAAGAAAGTGTTATTTTCAAAAATGACACCAGTAAGAGAGAGAGAGATTTAGCTTGCGGTTCTTACCTTTCTAACGTACTGTAAATATTACCGTTGTTCATGTTATAAATATACCACCTGGAACTGGAATCACTTTAACACCAGCTGTATAATATAAAAAATAATAACGAATATTAAATTAAAATTACACAATAGCCAGTATTTCACAGGATCTCATGGAAGCGAGCGAGCCCACGCACACAACACATCTACCCACCCACCCACCCACCCACCCACCCACACACACACACACACAAACATCACTAAACTCCTAA
The DNA here is from genome assembly GCF_054136105.1 of Typopeltis vanoorti. Lineage (NCBI taxonomy): Eukaryota > Metazoa > Arthropoda > Arachnida > Uropygi > Thelyphonidae > Typopeltis > Typopeltis vanoorti. The sequence continues at coordinate 369 of NW_028328275.1, forward strand.
TGGTATTGACACTTGTATGTTTTTCTGCAATCTTTCATCTACCAGGATATTTCAGCAACTACAAGAATCCAGAGAATTGAACATGGTCGGAATTTTGATCTCTCTGAAATCATAAATTTGACCTGAGAAATTATAGATGATCATGTTTAACGAAGAGATCCTATAAAAGTTTTATCTATACTTTTATGCAAAGCAAGTTATCAAAGAACTGCGAGTATTAGTTCTAATCTATAGATATCGCATTTACTTAAGCTTCTGTATGGTTGTTAGTAGCAGTTGGAGGCAAATTTCTAATTTGAAATTTTAATAAGAATTTAGAATCGTACTATGCACAGTGGTTTGATAAGTTTTGAACATTAAAGGAACATTTATGACTTTGAAATATTTTAGTTCATAAACAAAAAAAAAAACAAAATAAGCACCATTGCATTCACTATAGGTTTCGCATGCCAAAAAAGCAAACATTTCGCCACAGTGCCATAAAACGTTATTAGAGAACTCAGTAACTGTAAGAAACTTTCATTTTGTGCTTGGTGTAAAATTGTAGTTATCATTACCCGATTATTACAAAATTTAACATTACTCGTCAAGTTTTCCTTAAATTCGAAAATAGAAAATTTCGTCACAGGCACGTTCCTTCTCGAGCAGTACAGGCCACCATAATATTAATCATTTTTTAATAAGGAAAGTAAATTAATAAGTAAACTTGTTTGTTTGGTGGTGGTAATTATTCCATCGCTGCATGATAACTACTCCACGATCATAAATAATCAATAATCAAAATCACACTTGAGATTTCAAGTAACTTTTGTTATGAATAATTTAAGGTATTGACACACCGCCTGCATCCTAAATATTATCAAACAAAACTGAGGATATTATCTTCAACAAATCTCTCTGATTTCAGATTCTTCTTGGAGTGATAGGTGCATTATCTCCTTTCTTTAAAATAACTCTTTAATTTGATGGTACCGTTGGCTACTTCTTTAAACATTGTCTAATTTATTTCTCATCAACGCGTATTCTTTGGTCCATTTGCTATTTGGGAAAGACAAGCTTTTATACTCTTGTAAAAACCGTCCAGTTCATCATAAAATTTCCATGCACCCTAGATGAAATTAAATTCCATCCAAATGAATAGTTTCTTAATGCTACCACCACTACGCATACCACAATGCTGTTCAAACCCATCTTGCCAGTGGCAAAGCGGATCCTACAGTGAAACAAATTGAGGATATTAATTCTACTGAAAGAAATTATAACTGCCCAGATTCGAATTTCGGCACAACCCAACGGATATTTTCTGTATGACTTTTCAATAATTACTTTGTTTCTTTTGTTAGTCTCTTGGTTGCTCAAATATGGAGACATTATATAAGAACTTCTCTTTTAATTTAAGAGCATCACTTAATGTTAAACAGATTGCGAACAACGACAAGGTTTTTCATTTAAATATAGAATAGAATGGCTATATTTTCTACGATTGTTATTAATTTATATACTTTCTTACATTAAGAAACTATAAACAATAAAATTTGACTGCTGAATGGGAAGAAAGAAAGAATACTAAATGTATTGATTACTTCAAACATATATTTTTATTATTATATTCTAACAAACTTGAATATTGAAAATATGACTAATATTTTAATGAATCTGTATTCATTATTATTTATAATTAACAAAATTATATTAAGTGACGAAATAAAAACAAGCTAAAAAACGACATATATGTTATGACTTAAGATAAAAAGTGTAAAAACAAATTTCCCTTGAATAATAATTAATATTCAACTATTTTATATGAAGGAATTTCGCATTATTTATATTTATTTATTTTTCGTTTATGAAGGAAGCCGACATTAGTGCTGTAGCTCCACTGATGACATCACAGAGATCTCTAGGAGTTGATTTCATTTATCCTTATAGATATCTCAATGTTGTTTTTGTGACGCGATTTCCAAATTCTTTCTTAAAACCTACAGTATTAATTGCACCGTTTTCGTTATGGGTAAGTAAATTTTAAAAATCTGTTGCTAATGACGTTAATGAATATTTTCGCACGTGCGTGTGTGTGTGTGGGGGGGTTAATTTATCATTAAGGAATCTGAAACATTTTAGTTATTTAGGCACATATTTTTAACAGAGATAGTAAGCTTGATTTTAAATAGATAATAAAAATACGCAAAGCTGGTAATATGGAGTTAACTATTCTTCTTTGTTCTCGCCATTGGTTTCTTTCACTTGGAGTAGGTTTTCATATTCAGTAATCACCAGGACATTCTGTCTTGGCTTGCCTATGTGCTCTAACTGTATTATTATTATTATTATTATTATTATTATTATTATTATTATTATTAGCAAGCAGTCTCAAGCACGCTATTTCGATGCTCTCATATTTTAAGTTGCAAAGTAGATCTTTTCTTGTGAATTAAAATTTAAAGTACATCAGTGAACTCCGTTCATCAAGACAAACATATAGATGTAAAAACTGTAAGTATCTGTTAAGTAATAATTAAAATATAAGTATTCAAATTTCGAAGTATACGTTGGTCAACTACGCGAGAAGAGAACAAAGGAGGAGCCATATTAGAAAATACAGCAAGATCGTCAAACAAGAAATATGAAGTGCTACAAATGCCAAGAAGACCTAACGGGAGAAGAAAACCATGTAACATGTAGGAACTGCCAAAGAAACATGCATTTTTTATGTTCAGGATTGTCCGAGACTACTTGGCAGCGAAAATCAAACAAGAATCGTGACGAGTGGAAGTGTCCCCATAGCAGAGATTACAAAGGAACGTCGCCTTCGACCGCAGGCGGAAAACAGCCAACGCAGAAAACAACCGCAGGCAGTAAACAGCTATCAACTACAGAGGGAATTAAAAACAAAGAAAACAACAACGGAAACCCAGGTGAGCCATCTTTAAATGCATTACTTGAAAACAGATTACAAAACCTAAAAGACTGTTTAATCGATTTTGTTGGAGAACTATTTAAAAAACATACCGCACAAATTACAGAAAAATTTAACCAATAAGAGGCATTTATTAAATTTAATAATAACTCGATAGATGATATGTTACAGACCGTTAGAGAAATTAAAAACTGCGTCAAAGAGCTAACTGAAAGACAACTTAATTTAATTAAAGAGACAACGGACATACGGCAAGAACTAAACTCTCTAAAGCAACAGAATGAGCTCTCAAACCAACAGCAGCACAAAAATGACCTCCTCATAAATGGTCTCCCAGAAATAGCTACGGAACCTCTAAGAGACACTGTAATACAACTAAGCCAAAAATTCGGCTCCCCCATTGAACCAAGAGACATCCAGTCAGTGCATCGGTTACCACAAAAAAGGAAAATAGAAAATAATACCCATCTTTCTCCCGTCGTAGTGCGACTCACCAACAGCCTAACAAAAACTACACTTATAAAAGTTAGCAGGATTAAAAATCCAGTAGTAAAGGATCTGAAAGGAGACCACGACAACACCCCAATATACTTGTCTGAATACCTTACTCCACACTATCAGAAAATATTCTACCAAGCAAGGAAAGTAAAAACAGAAAACAATTACCAGTTTATATGGATAAGAGACAGCAAAATATTCCTTAGAAAGACACAAGACTCAAAACCAATCGAAATAAAATCCGCAGATGACCTCAACAGGCTGTCACATTGAAAGGAATACTGATCAATCGTAAAGCAGGACCAGCACCCTAACCAACATGAATGCACACCATCAAGCAGACGTAATCACCCAGGAACATGATAATTGCCACATTCTGAAATCAATATCAGAATGGAAACAACTGACAATCCCCAAAAAAGGACTATCTATTCTCCACATCAACATCAGAAGCATTCAAAAATACTGGCTGACCCTGCAAGCTTATCTGAAGGAAGATATAAACGAAATAGACATTTTAATACTGACTGAAGTATCTACGACAAACGAAGAGGCAACGTCCTACCAAATGCCACACTTCCAACAACACAAACACTGCAGACAAACAAAACGAGGCGGTGGTATAATAATATTTACCAAACATAAACTAGAAGTAACAGAAATAAACTATAAATTAGAATACGCAGAAAACATATGCATCGAAATTAAAAACATCAAACAAGAAAACTCCCTGATATTAAACGCAATATACAGACCACCCAACTTAAGCACCACAAAATTCCTAAAAGAACTAAACAGATGGCTTTCAGCCACGAAAGTAGGCACCTCAAAATACTTGATAATAATAGGAGACATTAATATAAACATTAGGAACATAAATAACAACAGAGAACAATACCTAGATCTATTATCGGCATATAACATAACCCCATCCATACAGTCGTATACACGAGAAGAGATAGTCGGAAACACAACAACCTCAAACTGCATTGATCATATAAATATAAGGGCCCCTCCAAACAGCCACACAGTAGCCGTCATAACATGCAAACTAGCAGACCATTATTTCACAGCATTGCAGTTACACACTGAACCAGAACCCATAAAAATCACTGAGACTACAAAACAGTATCATAGCATTGTAAACGAAGCAATAGTGAACGATGAAATCAGAAAAACAGACTGGATGCAGATAGCATCTTTAGACTCTGCTGAAGCTGTATATAATAATCTTAAACTTGCATTTAACAAAATATACAACAAAGCATTAACAAAAATAAAAATACGCCCCCAAACGAAACAAAGTCCATGGATAACAGACAACATACTAACAGACATATAAAGAAAAGATGCCCTATGGAAACAACTTAAGAAGTCACCGAACAATATCGCTTTAAAAGCTGAATACAAAAGAAAACGGAATCTTTAACAACCCAGATTCGAAGGGCAAAAAGAAACTATTACAGCAACAAATTAACAACAGCACAAAATGATATAAAGGAAACCTGGCACCTGATTAATGAAATGCTGGACAATATACACAGAACCACTGCCACAGAAACAATAAAACACAGCTTTGCCTGCGACCCCAAATCCCTCAAACAGTTGGCAAACAACTTTAATCAGCACTTCGTGAACTCTGTCCAAAAGCTACAAGAAACAATCTTTCCTCACACATACGATCATTCTCCACTAGGTCCACGAGCAACCCAGTCGATGTGATTCCCCACAGTAACAAAAGAAGAACTATCACTGGCAATTCAACAAATTAATCCTAACAAAGGACCGGGGATAGACGGAATCAGACCAAAAGACATCAAGAAACACTCAACCGACCTACTTCCAGTTATACAAAAACTGTTAAATAAAATCTTCGAAACGGGACACATACCTGAAACACTGAAGACTGCATTAATCACACCCATACACAAACCGGGAAAAAGAAACATAATAAGTAATTACACACCTATCGCCACGCTGCCTGTAATCAGCCAAATCATGGAGCGCATTGTACATCAGAAACTCTCCACATACGTTGAAAATGGCTTTCAAAAAAATAAAGGAACAGCAACATTCCTGGAAGATTTCACAGATCTAATAAACGCTGCATTGGATAAAAACAGAATAACATTAGTGGTATTCATTGACCTAACAAAAGCATTTGAGACACTAACACATAAAACCTTGTTAACGAAACTTACCCATATCGGAATTGGAGGTCGTCTATTCCAGTGGTTTAAAGCATACACGAAAAACAGAAAGCACATCACACGTATAGGATCAGCACACAGCAAAGAGGTACATGTAACCTGTGGAGTACCGCAAGAAGCTGTCCTATATCCCATTCTATTTAACATATACACACACGACATAAGCCAACCCCAACTAAAAAGTAAAATCTTCCAGAGTGCAGACGACACTGCCATAGTATCCATTCACAACACTGCAAAAATCGCTTACAAAAATATGCAACACGACATCAATCAAATCACTAACTGGTTAACCGAAAACGGCATATATATAAACCCTGGATAAACAAAGCTAATGATATTCAAAAACCCCCAAACCCTCCCCATAGAAACTAAACATCTCACTATCAAACATTCATCCTCCTATACACAAAGTGCAGAAACTAAAATCACAACCATCACACAGGTGAAAACAACACGCTACCTTGGACTTCACTTCGATGCAGATCAAAGTTGGTATAGCCATACAAACTACCTACATACCAAGCTTAGGATAATAGCAAGCAAACTATACAGATTAAAAGACATTGTCCCAACCCACATAAAAATCCTAATCTATAAAGCATTATGTGAAAACATTTTAAGATATGCAATCAGATCATACGCATTTTGCGCGGACTACAGACTTAACAGGCTACAATGGTTGCAAAATAAAATGATAAAACTGATATTCTGGAAACAACCCACTCTTATGCAGGAACCATGGACAAAACACAAAATATTTAAGGTGAAACACTTACGCCACTACACAGTCATGCTAAAACACAACTACAGCCCAACATATTGAGTAACCAGAACAACATATCAAATAACAAGACCACAGTCAACAAACTACATATCATATAAATACAACAATCCATACGGCAAAGCCACCCGAAACTTCTACGTACCTGACATGATAAACAAACTGCCGTTCGACGACAAAAACCTAGGAACATACAGAGCTGAAACAGGCACTATATAAATATTATAGCGAGAATGAAAATTAGAGCAATTCCTGTTTCTCTCTCCCCCATCACACATACACACACATACAAACCCTACGACAACCCCCCCTCTCAAAAAACTATCACTACAAGAACACAAAGAAACAAACACACCATCTCTAAATCTAACCCTATTTGCACACACACAAAAAAAGTTAAACTGTAATAGCAGTCGAAGTCTTTCAAGCACGTACCAACAAACAGTAAAATCAACACCTGGCTTGTGACCACTATAGGAACACATCCATGAAACCACCACCCTCTTTCATCTATTATCTTCCTCAGATAAGCTCTGCTAAGCTTCGAGGAAGAAAATTACTAACTTGCAAGTATCTGTTATACACACTTGTAATGCGTTTTAAATATTATATACATATAATTACTACAGCAACTATGTATACAATTCATCTGAGACATAAAAAAAATTATTATTATTATTATTATTATTATTATTATTATTATTATTATTATTATTATTATTATTATTATTATTATTATTATTATTATTATTATTATTATCGTCATTATAGGGTAATCGATGTTAACCAACTTCCCTCGGTTCCGTACATATTTTCATTACCTTCTCCATCATGGTATGGACTTAGCTGAAATGATTTCTTTGGGAAAAAAAAGAAAGAAATTAACCAAAATATTGAACTCTCAGTTCTCAGGAAATCGTTGAAATGAATTTTAACTGATTGGTAATGAATAAAAAACCGATAAAGAAACAGAGATACGAAGATACTGAGAAAATATAGTCAGGGGAGAAAATAATTCTAAGAAAATGACGTTAGTACATCCTCAAGTATCTATACTGATACCATACTGACATATCAAGAAATCAATACGATAATCATGATCATAGGAGAAATCTCAGACAGATCCATTATAGGGCTTTAATCAAAAGGTGAGTTCGTTTGCCATCTACAGTGTTTTTTTTCTTTCTTCTCTTTCGATTATATCGAGTTTAGAATACATGCAATACTCAGGCATAGGACACTAAGGGAATAACGATCAACTACCTTATTATGTCGGATTTCGTTTCTATCTTCTGCGTGATAAGATGATGATCTACTATAAGGAAGGCTTGGAAGCCCACGAGACTTATTAACCCAAACGAATAGGCATTATCCGTTAGCATGAGTTAAAGCACACAAAATCTGACCACTAACTAAAATAGGTTGTGTGAAGTAGCGAGTAATGATATGCTCCCTCTCTCTCTCTCTATCTCTCTCTCTGTTTCAGTCTTATGTATGTATTTGGGTCTGCATGTATTCAGTCTTATATATGAATAACTGAAGATCTATTTTCGTTGCAAATGCCTTGTGCCAAGGATTACATTTACAGCTAACAAGTTATTATATATATCGCTGGTAAAGTGAAGGAGGTTGGGTTCCCATAAAAGTTCAGGAGAATTAGGTGACTAGAATTTTAAAAGAAATACATGCATACGCTGTTATAGCCATGCTTGCCAACGCGAACTTAATAGGGACATTATGTTTCTGGAAGAGTACTAATCCGTCTGCCACATATACCATTTCCTTATCTTCCCGGCTAACCGTGCAGTGTGGTTGTACTTAAACAGTCTGATTGATAATCATTTGATGCACCAGTGAATATATTTTACTTGTATTGCTGATGTATAAGGTCGTGGTAACGTCACACGCTAGGATGTGTCACGTAGCATGTAGATAATATCTTATTACAGTGCACCTCATTTCAGTGGAAATACAGTACTATTATTTTTCATCGGCGATAGCATATCGTAGTTCGAGGTTGCTCTGAAGTTGGACTTGTAAAGTTTGCAAAGATGATATGACAGATTGTCTCTCTTGTTCGTGGTGGAACGTTCTAAGGAATGATAGTTAGCACATCCCTTTGCTGACCTGGAAAAACTGACCATTCAATTATTTTTTACCAAGGCAGAATTGTCTGTTCACAGGATACCATACGTAATTAGATATTTCATATACTGAAGCTGAGAATCCTCCGTGGCTCACTTGGCATAGACGAGTACCTTGGTCGGAATGATCCTGCTTCGAATTCCGTGTATGACAAGAGGACCATTTTTCAGATAATTTCTATCGAATGGCAAATTAGATCGTCGTATACGAAGGGGGTGATTTTTCTCATAGACACTAGAGATTTTTGTCCCTCAAAAAGGCAAACGGATCAGGTGAACACGCATATATCTACAGACATAGGATACTAACTGTGATATGAAAGATATTAGGGACTAACCATCTTGCAGACATCTATGTAGACATTCGTGGCTGTCAATTTTCTGGATGGAGATGACGATGACACTTGACAAAACAAGAATGAAGCTGACAGTAAACACATCTCTCTCTTGCTCTTTCTCTCTCTCTCTCTTACTGAGAAGGAAGGTAACATTAACGACTTGTTTAGCAAATTGCATGAATGAATTTTTCTTGACTTGGTTATATAGCCTTCTGCTATCATTGCCAATTCAAATTTTTGTTATAATGAGATATCATCCTTCTTTCAACTCTTCATGCGATTCCTTCTAAATCAACGGCTAATGCTGAACTTTCAACTATGAGTATGATTGAAGAACAGGCTCGGCATAGATATGACATATTTAGAGCTGCTTCTTCTTTTTTCACTCCTGCATTGGTCTTTTTTGGAACTTTAATATCCTTGCTTCGCATGCCAGTTATCTTATGGATATGTGTTTCCGAAAAACAAAAGCTGAATTCGAAACCTCAATTCAGTATGTAAGGTGAGTTGTCCCCTGGAAAAATAATTTTTCTTTTAATTACATATATTCTTCTGAATGGTTTTCTGATTTCTAGAATGAAAAATGAGAGTTTCTTCCGTACTTTGCTAGTACGGAAGCGGTTTCTTTCGCTTCCGTATTAGCATAACAATTTCCACTTCCGTTGAAAATAACTAATATCGAGTTAATTCTTCTTTGTTAATGATTGAAGTAATCAATCTCCATATACGTGCAGTTTAGTCGATTTTTTCTAATATTTTTAAGTAAACATTATTCTATTCTTTAGTAAAAAGATTTCCCCTGGATTATTTATGTATTTCATTTAGATGATTGCAAAGATTGCGTCTTTCACTTAATGCTAAGCGATGAGGAAAAAATTTTAATGGTAAACATTTTCCTCATCGCATCCCTCCTTCTGCTTAACATAATAGCCCAGTAATCCGTTTCTATGGCAGAGAAATTAATCCATTTTCGAATTCCTGATATGCTAAGAGAATAATATGCATGATCTTCGCTTCTAATCTCACTCTAGACATGACTCTTACAGTAATTGTATAAGATTATGACGTTATTTGATACATTGCGACCAATCGCCGACCAACTGTTTGAATCCTGATTGCTCGAAAGCATTTCATATTATGTAGAAAAGTGTTTCAGGATAATCATACTCCCAGCTCTGCTACAACATTAAGTGAAAAAATTCAATTAAAAAATTACGAAAGTGTGCTAAAACGTTGTGATAATCACCATAAATTAATTGAGGTAGAACCATCTAATTTACGCCTTATTCTACATATTTTCTATAAAGTGTTATACATTTGTTACAACGCTGCTGCACCATTCGTACTCATTTGAGAAAGATGTCTTTTGTTGCAAAAACCAGTACTTAGATATGCAGATATAAATTCATCATATGTGGTAAAGTTTCTTAATTTCAAGTGCTCCTTTAAATTTTGAAATGGCAAATAGTCGAACTGGGCCAGTTCTGGTGAATACGGTGGATGAGAAAAATGTCGACAGTTCAAGTTGTGTATTGTCTGTTGAGTTTCATGAGCAATGTGAGCAAATGCGTTGTCCTGCAAAAGCAATAAACCTCTTCACAGTTTCCTGCAGAGTTTTCCCTTCAGTATGTGCTTCAATTCCTTCAGATATGTTGAATAAACTACTGCTGTAAGAGTTTTAATTCTTTCTGAGATACTTGGTAAGGAATACACCATCCGTATCCCAAAACTATTGGGTCGGAACTTCTTTGGCAATGGACAACCTTTGTTTTTCCACTTCATTGTCTGTTGTTTGGTCTTTGGATCATGATGATGAAGCCATGCACATGATTCTCCAAATAACTCCGAATCCCTTGAGATGGCAGCACACGTTATCTCATTAGGTCGACATTCGTACATTTGGGGGATACTTCTCTTAGAGTTCTTGCATGTCCAAATATTGGTGGATAATAATTCCAACTTTCTGGGATATTCGCGGAGTGTTTGCCGGGTTTTGGTTGGTATTCATCTATCATCAAGGATCATGGCACTGCACCGAAGTTTTCAAGTGTGATCGCTGTGGAAGGCCTCTCTGACTTGAAAACGACTGCTGACTCAGGTTGCCCAGTTTTAAATTTGGACACCCATTTAGCAACTGTTGGATATGTTGAGGCAGAGTTCCCTAAGGTCTCACACAAAGTGTTGGTGAATCTCAGTTACGGATGGCGTTTCTTGCCGCATGAAAAGCTTGATGACGGCCTCTATACGTCTGTGTCTTAGAAATTCTTGAAACCCTGTGATGTTTTCTTATACATCCTAAAAGAAAAACAAATTATTACAATTTGATGAAACATGGGGTTAAAAGTTTTAAGATATGTTCTTACTTATGTTTATATCCATTTCTTCAAAATCATTTATGTTCGAAGTGGTTCTCAAAGTTTTATGTCTTACAAAACCTTGTACTTCCCTCATCCACTTGGAAACCATAATCGACTTTTGTAATTCTATATTTACTCTATTTAGAATTTCGATTTTTAACATAGTATGAATTCGAATATATAGGCAATAATTTTTATATATTTCAGATCTGGATATTCATTTTGACTGCAGTAGTCATTGTTGCCATCGTCATGTATTTCATCTCAATGATTTCCTCGCGTATTTTCAAGAATACCCAAGGTAAACTTCTTCATATAATTTGGTTGTTATACGGAAGCCTTCTTGCTAAGGGTGAGTATTATATATATATATAATACTCATTATATAATACTCATATATATATACTCTTACTGGCGGCGCCAGTATACGTTATTTTATCATTTCATGCAGGTATAAATTATTAAAGAATTTATTACAGGCATTATATGAATTTAGAACAGGGCAATATTAATAGGTTTAAGGAGAACTATGTTTGATTATAATTAACGTAGGTTGTTCTCGTATAATTTCACTGATGTGAGCAAAAACGATCCATTTAGCAGCTTATATTACTATGATACATCAGTATATTTGGACTTTGAGAAGAAAAGAGGAAAAAAGTATGATTTTTGCATATCCTTTAAATAAACTACGCTCTAAACATTCAACATTAGGTAAAATAGCAGTATAGTATCTTCCTAAATAAAAATGAATGCAGGAATTCATCTCGATTCCTTGACTTATCACAAAACTGGTAAATACAAGTAACTTGAACAAACACGGTTGCTATCGGCTCTGAAAAGCTGTTATGCAATACAGCTTTGATCCCGAAGCACTCAGTAGCAAAATATCCGAGAGCTGTAAACATTAAAGCAGAGAGGGAGGAATAATCAAGACACTAATCGAGTTTCATCAACATCTGGCAGACTTGATCTATTAATACACTAATATAAACAGTGATTTGTTTTAGATGACACTGTCTCTGTATTCTATGATGGCGATTATATTCCTCTAATCTCTCTCTCTCTCTCTCTCTCTCCGATGTGTGCAATGCACGTGTCATTCGAGGGATTCGGGATTGGTAACACGAAGGTGACAGAGATGTGAATTTAGTGGATTGGTCCTCATGATTATCGGAGTTCAGTTACACAAAGTATTTTTGTGATGTTTATAATGAGGAATTCTTAATCTGCCTGATTAAGTTAACACACACACACACACACACACACACACACACACACACACACACACACACACACACACACACACACACACACACACACACACACACACACACACACACACACACACACACACACACACACACACACACACACACACACACACACACACACACACACACACGAACATCTTTTAAAGATACCAAGTAGGTATCCTTTAAAATATCAGGTATATATTATATTTCAACACATAAAACATACATGATCATCCATAAATATCCAGAACTCCCGCAGCTCATTTGGTTACGATGACTCCCTTTTGGGAAGATCTAACCAGAATCCCATCCAGGGTACGAAGAAGATTAATTAGTGCTTATCAACTGAAGTAGGCTATTTGGGTTTGTCATTACACAAAGAGCATAGAACACATGAAGGAATGCGTAGATCTTACAAATACTAAGTTGTTACGCCTCTAATTCTAAAAAATTCACATATAGTTGCTAATACATATAGTTACAATAATAAGAAATAACTTCGCATAAAGTTGCTAATATATATAGTGAATAAGAATAAGAATAACACTCACTGTATAAGCTATCTGAACTCAGATAATGTACTGAATCAGAGAGCTACGGAGGTAGTGTTCGCAATTGTTCAAATCACTCCCTAACATTTTTGCACACCAATTTTCGTTATTTAATTGGAAGTCTTGTTTATTCTGGAGATCCTGTTTAGTTTGATACAGCTTCATATTTTCCCACATTTCAAGTACTGTTTCTGAAAAACAGAACCTTACTTTATAGAAAGATTTATAAAACACAGTTAAGCCTTATGAAATCAGAATGCTAGCTTCTAAACAGCAGATATTTTTACAAACATTCATGTTTATGGTGGGATTCGACCCACAACCTGTTATTTGTAATGGGATAAGCTTTCCTCTTGAGAAACCAAGCCAGATACTCCTTCGTCGTATCCTAATATTAAATCTAGAATGTTATAGGAAACACTCGTGTGAAATCCCGCGAAATTCATTAATTCCATACGATTTGCTAGCAATGGTCTTCTACCGCCAAGAAGTCATTATTCAGCTACAACCACAAGAGACTAAATGGAAATCAGATGTGATAAGAACATATTCAGAAATGTATTCAGAAACATGATCTGGTGTACAGAAAATAAACAACTGATTAGAATTATTGTGATCAAATATGATGACTTTTGTCGTCGATATGTGAACATTCACTGATTGTTACTTAGCTCTTAGCCTACAGGAATATTAGAGTGTGAGAAATGTAACAGTATTAGGATATTATCTAGTTAACATGATCTTATGTAGTTAACTTATTAATAAATGTTTATTCAAAAAAAATATTATTTTAAATATAAATATTATTAACCTCCTCTTAAAATTCAGAATTGACATTCAGTCTAAATCCATCATTCTATATTTCTCAATTCAGATTTGAAAGGGCTGAAAATTCCCTTGCAAAATGTAAATTCCATCTGAAAGGAGATTAAGAGATTATCAATATTCATGTGCTTTGCTAAATGTTGCTAAATCTTTTCTGCTTCTAGGAATGAACTCACAATTATTCATCCGTCCTGCATTTCGAGTTCTAGTCGTGACTTGGTGGCTCTTTGTAGTAATAATTGTGGGAGCATACAGTGGATGTCTTCTTTCGTTTATAACTCTTCCACAAGTTGAGAAAGCCATAGAAACACCTGCAGAGTTAGCAAAGGCCGTTCAGAATAAGCAAATAGCATGTGGAACGCTGCGGAGTTCTGTGTTCAAGGCAACATTTAAGGTATATGTGCATATGTTTGAATCAGTGCAACCTGTTTAGTGTTTTAATGACATTCAATGAAATTTTGATCAAACGTTGATACATTATACAATGATCAAACTACAGTGACATGTTCCTCTGTCGAAGGATGAATGCCTAAGTACCACTAATTATAAAATGGATAAACTTACGTTGACTATGCAAGCGATATTTTTTTTTCATTTTTAAATACCACATCACCGAACTAGTACAGTTAAATTTTCATTAATTTGTTGATTGTTTTTACTTTGTAATCATTTGTAATACCAATTGACGATGCATTAATTAAATCTATAAGTAGCAACCAGAACAGATTGTTAAACCCTTTCCCAATTACCATAATCTATATTATAGTACACTGCTAAATCAGCATTTATTTCTCGATCAAAAGATCTGAAAGTATCAAAGCAGGCAGAAGATATTTCCGAACCTAATCGACGTCTGTTTCCGGATGTAATATTGATTTCTGGTTAAACCATTGGATCCAGAATTGCAGAATCCATGTTGGTTATCGCCGAATAATTAGTGGACACGTCGACGTCATATGCGTGAAACCAAATTGAGAGTAATGGGGAAAATAGTTCAGTTTACGGTTTGTAATCAAAGTGTGGTCACATTAGACTGAGATTATTTGTGCATGGCAATATCATTTTGTTCGACGGTGGCCTTATGTTAGTTTTAAAATAAAGAAAAATCTATAATCGATTACAACAAATTCATCTTTTGATATTGCAAAATAAGTTACCGGGTCACTCAGAGAAGAGGAAGTCAAAATACGACAAATGAATTTACTCAGATTAGTGGTTCGATTAGAAACTGAGTAGCGGATATATACCAAAAATAGGGTCTATAATGGAGTATCCCCATATCCTCAAATAAGCGAACACTTTCCCACGTTAGAAAATGGGAAAGTGTTCGCTTATTTGCGGATGATGCGAAAATGTTGATAGTTATTAAGAACGATAATAGAAATTTCTATTTGGAATGATTTGAATATCTGTAAATAGGAATAAATAGATTAGAAAAATGGATTAATGTAGTCAAGTGTAAGATTTCAAACTCCAAAATTTCAAGAAGATTTTATTTAGACTGTGCAGTGAGTTATCGATTAACAAACAAAGTCTATAAGGCTAATTGGTCTAAAATATGCCTTAACTGTATGTGCCAATGTTATTATAAAGGTTTCTCAGCATTGTTGAATGAAAATCTCGAACTGTAAGCGAGCAGAACTCAATTCCCTACGAGACCTTCCATTCAAAGAGAAATGTCTATATATTTTAATCGCAGGAAGATCACTTCTCTGCTTCTAATCCTATCAAGAACTCTTCTCTCACTCACATCCTCCATATTATGCTATATATTTTACTAGTAGGATTATGACGTAGGATGTAAAGGAGAGACGAATTCTTAAAGTTATCAGATATTGCCAAAGGAATGCGTCTCCTACAGCCCTTTATTTGCCGTGTAGTGTTGAGTGAATTGGTCTTATTTCTAGTCACCTGCATCGTCTATGAACGAGAGCACAATTTCAAGTTAAGAATCAGTCGTATAAAACACATACACATTGGTTAGCATACATATATTTCACTATTTTTCTACAAACACAAAACAAGTATTAACATAAAAATTAATTAAAATAGTAAAATTTACTCTCTGAGCTAATATACAAATAATTCTTTATTATTGCAGAATGCTCAAAACGGTCCTATGTATGCTATTGGTAGAGAAATGACTGATAGTAACATGTGCTCCACCGTAGAAGAGGCACTACTTAGAGTACTCAATGAGCAATACTGTTTCATCTTTACTGATTATGTTATGACTTTTAGTGTTCGCAAATATGGAAGTCATAATTATATCGCGGGAAAGGAAGCATTCTATAATGCTTATGCGTCATTCTTCATCTATCGTGGCCATCCTTGCAAAGCAATATTTGATAATAAGTGAGTTTTATCGAAATGTTTGGAATTCCTGTCTTTGAAATTATTGTATATTTATGGTATATATGAGAAGATAAATACTAATTTTAAACTGAATAACCCTAGTAATTTAAAGTCAAATATATTTTCACCAATATTCCTACACATATCTTTCACATATAAGAATACTAGATAACCCCAACCCGTCGCTTCCTTACTCGTGATCCTTGCAAAGTACGCCCTTAATGTTCGGCGCACTCTCTGCTAATCACACCACAATTTGGTGCTTCCATCCCTGTACCACTACAAGAATGGCTACTGCGATGATTTTCGTAATACCCCTTGGTTCCGTTTGAACACCAACATATGAACTGAACGTATCGCAGAAAATATTCTTGATAGTATGAAAATATTCCTTCCCCATTCTACTCTAAATTCCTTTCCCTCTTTGGGGAATAGCCGTCGTAGTTCTCGCGTAAGGCTGTCTGAAGGACGTACATGACAAGAATCGGATATACTCCTTAGTTTTCCTCTCAGTCTTCATACTCTTATCTTGCTTATACCAAAGCTAGAAATAGTACACCCAGATCGATGCTAAATGCAATAACCTTACATCCTGCAAAGGAAGTCACTGCCTTAATTCTTTTCCCCAAGTAATCTGCCCTATCTTTTATTCAAATTTGCTGTCACTATGTTCCACTTGGATGCGTATAATATATCATCTCTCATTCAAACAAACCAATCTGCTGGCTTCATACCTTCCCTGAAATTATTGCATGGCTGTCATAGGAACATGTCACCCAACCATTCCAAACATTTAACACCCAATGTGCCCTTTGATCTTCCACAAAAATAAATAAAATAAAATATCAGAAGAATTTCTTGATCAAATGAGATAAAGAAAATGCTCCATTTTGGGATGATATGATAGGATCCGAAGGTTTGCTTCAAAAGTGGCACTTATACTACAACACTTTATATGTTTTCTTATTTCGATGGCATCTCTACCACATGCTACGAATTAGATAATATCTAACTCATTATCAAGAATGATGACAAACCCACAAACTATGGGATGATATGATAGGATCCGAAAGTTTGCTTCAAAAGTGGCACTTATACTACAACACTTTATATGTTTTCTTATTTCGATGGCATCTCTACCACATGCTACGAATTAGATAATATCTATTTCATTATCAAGAATGATGACAAACCCACAAACTATGGTTTAATTTCTCTCACATCCATTGCTCTCCAAGTATGAAAAGAACCATGTTTTGTGATACATGTTTCTATGCAGTTCGACATGTTTGGAGCTTGCGTATGGATGTCGACCAGTGACTGTCTGTGTTCTTGCATGATCAGATGAAAGCGGAAGAATATCAGTAGCCAGTTTGGCAACACCCATGAAATTACATATACAAGTGTATAATACTATTATAGTCTACCATTTTCAGTAGGCAATGAAGAATTCTTGATCTTTTCCTAATCCCTAAGGTTTTTGGTTCAATATCCCAAATGTTAAAAAACAATATTCTATGGTAGGTCTGATTCTGGACTTTATTAATTGTTAAGACTTGAGCAAGAGAGAAGTAGAGTTTTGAATGAGAAAGAATAGAATACTCTTTTGAAGGCTGTAGAAAATATGGATGCGATATATTCATGGCATACAAATCTAGATCTCAAAGACAAATAAAATAAAAAAACTAATGAAAGAAAAAAATATCCTGAACATAAATCTGAATATTATCAAAATATCAAAAGTTATGGAAATGAAATGGGATCTATCTTTCATGTAATAATACAGGTGATGTCAGAACGAGAAGTTCCCAGATGTGATCCGTCGCTGGAAAATCTAGTGGAAACTCAGAATTCACCATGTCCGCTTGGAGTAGCTTATCTGTAGAGTGTTTACATAAGCTCGTTAGGACATTTTCATCAGCACATTGAGCTGTTATTGGTCCTCCTAGTGGATGAATTAGCTATTATGTAGATAAATATTAAGGTGCTAAAGATGCCTATGATATGCAAAGTGTTTATTTATAGGCAAAGTGTTATAATATACTTTGTAATAATTACACAGTGATAAATTAATGAAAATTTTACTTTTATATTTTTTCGATTTACTTTTTAAAATAAATGCCATTAAATAAATAATACTGTGCTATTATGAAATACGATTTAGCTCACTTTCCTTTATAACAGCAGTTTCTTAACAACTTTCGCTAACAGTAAATTCAGTCACCATATGTATTTGCCACAAAGTAAACATCTCGCATATATTGCTGTTTTTATTGCAAATTACTTTCTCTTCGGAAACCTTGAAGCACATTGTAATGTTAATACATGGTTGAAGATGGCTGAACTTTGTTTAGAGATTTTCAGTTAGAATATCTATGCTTTTGAGATAACTACTTAGACAGATATTCAGACTAAAATATATATTTAAAAAAATGGGTGCTAGATTCAGTAATGTTTTGAACAGATGTACTCTTAAATCACGCATGATCAAGGAAGCGAAAAGGAACAAGAATTTATTCAACTTTTGCAATTGATTTCAATTCGTTTCTAGAAATTAATTTTACCACCTCTGATATCAAATATCTAATGGGGCATTGTCCAAAACATGCCATCAACTATCCAGTATATTCAACCTGTCCATATTTTATTTATTACTTTACGTCTACTGTTTTCTGTCTCATGACTGGTGTCGATATGAAGATTTTTTACAGACTTTATTTTACTCACAATTTATGCTTGTGCGAATATTTCCAAGAACGTTTTCTTGTACATATATTCCCTTTACAGGTCCGTTTCCAGTTCCATGAGGTAGACCAATAGCAACTGAATCTAGTTATTCAGGAATTATGATTTCTTACAGTCGCCAAATGGAGAAACGTTTTGCAAGGCCAAGTTCTCGGTTGCAGACTAACTGAAATTTAGAGCAAAAATCAGGATTCTTGTTTCTGAAACAAACGTTTTTACCAAACAGCACAGAAAATTCGACTATCGAGCATTCCATGTTTCAAATAATAATAATAATAACAACAACGCTTTTGAATATAAGATGTTCGCTCTTTTCTACAATGATAGAAATCGAGTGTCTACCAATTTCCAAACGTTTACTACATTAAAGAATTTACTCTACATCTTTTATGGAATAAAATAGCTTAGAAGGGGTGTTTGTATTAATTTTATTTATTTTAGTTTATAAATAAATTAATTCTTCAGTATATTCTTCTTTGAACTTTATTTATTTTTACTTTCTTTTATTTGTTTCTAGAATGCTGAAGATAATGGAGTCTGGGCTGTACTGGAAATGGATGAATCATTTAGTTTTTCTGGAAGAACTTAAGTGGAGATCTTATAAGCCGATTAAAACAAGAGTTGAAGCTCTACAACTGGGTCATCTTCAGGGTGCTTATATACTGCTAATCGGAGGATACGTAGCATCCGTTTTAGCTTTTATTGTGGAACTTTCCTTGGTTTATACAGCACGGAAATAAATAAATGAAAAATTTTCTTCAGCTTAGAAATGCAATAAATAAGAAATAGTAACGGTGTAAATTAGGCAAAGTGTCACAATAGTTTCATTAAACACACTATTTGCATTTATATATAAGTGTGTTTATGTGT
This sequence comes from Typopeltis vanoorti, assembly GCF_054136105.1. Lineage (NCBI taxonomy): Eukaryota > Metazoa > Arthropoda > Arachnida > Uropygi > Thelyphonidae > Typopeltis > Typopeltis vanoorti. Next base: position 20,219 of record NW_028328275.1, read on the forward strand.
TTTTACACTTATGGATAAGAGTTTATCGAAGACCATATTTACTCTAATCGCTGTTCGTTCTTTAGAGGTTTGTGTGGAATATTATACAAATGAATCTAAGCATCACATGTTTGAACACAAGATTGATAACTATTCATTTTGCTACCAAAATGAATTATTTTCAAAAAGTGTATTATTTTATCGATTTGCGAACAATGGAATATTTAAAGGATAAAAATTAAATCATGATTTAGGCCTTGTCACTGGTGATGTCGAAGAAGATGTATAGAATTTGCCTAAAATTAGGCATACTCTCTTTCTTGCATTGCGATTAAGATTTTCTGTATAAATCGCCTCGATTCAGCACCAAGAAAAGGCTAAGGGGAAATAGGATTATGACACAAGGAAGACTCATATCTGTAGTATATAAAACTGATATCTGAGGTACAAAAGTGCTAAAGTTTCCTATTTATGTATAGGGTGAACAAAATTAAATTATCTCTGATTATGGTTTTGGGGAGCGCCATCCAGTGATCCTAATGTGCAAAACGTTGTAAGAACGCATTGGCATTCTTGCGACTAAGGGAAAAAAGTAGTTCCAAAATTCATGATGTAGATCTAGTATTTTTAGTTATTATTTATTTTTTGTCTGTGTATTAGCATTAGGCATTCATGAACATTATGCTAATCAGCATTATGCATTCACGAGCTATAACGTAGGAAAGACGGCATAACGTAGCAGATGCTACGTTATGCCGTCTTTCTGCGACTAGCACGTTCTCAGAATGATTCCGTTAAACACTGCGTTTGAAAAATTATTAAAGCCAGAAGTCACAGGGGTCAGATTAGGTGAATGAAGGGCCGTTCATTGGAAAACAAGGCAGATCGCTATGTATTCAATGAAATATTCTCGAATAATCTTCTGTTGTGATCAATCAATGAGTGTAGGGGTCCCATTCTTCACGCAAATGACTTCATGCATGCACAGGCGCTGCTGCTGCAACTTTATGACAAAAACATTGTTGATCACATATCAAAACCACTCGACTCCACTTGGACCCGACTAGCGAATATCCTCAAGGAAGATTGGGCCAAGGATAAACAAAGCTGTACATCGGCATCAGATGTAATGGACCAAAGCACGTTATGTGAGAGGTCAGAGTCAAAAACAATCTTGTATATATTTATCTCAGTTAATCAAATGACTAATGCGAAATCCAGAAAATGCAATGTGGTTATAAAACACGTCGTTTGTGTAACTTAGACAATAATGGAAGTGTTTTTTGCTGATTCTAAAGTTACTGCAGACACGTTTGGAGAACATTTTGTCAGAATCTCAGTAAGATCTTCGTATTCTCCTGAATCTTTAATATTGAAAGAGCATCAAGGGAAACTAAGGCTAATTTAATAAGACTAAGGCTTTTATCATTGCATAAATCCATTATGCAATAATAAAACTTCTAGCATCATCTTCTATTTATCATCTTCGATTAATATCCAATATAACCCTTACAGAAGAATTTTCGAATTTCTGGCATAAGTCAGTTGTCACTGATGTCCAAAAACCAGAAAATAATTCAACACAAGCAAATAATTATCAACCTATTACTCTTTGACTAGCTGTCTTTTTAACATATTAAAGGAATTTGTTAATGCCACACTTCTTTGATATTTTGAGAGCAACGGTCTGCTGTCCAATACGGATTGTGGTTTCTGTTACACAACGTTCAAATTTAGACCATTTGGTTCGTTACGAAACGTTTATATGAGATTCATTTCTTAAGAAAGAACATCTGATTTCAGTTTACTTTGACATGGCAAATAACCTATGACACAGCTGGATATATGGCATATTAAAACACCTCTATACCCTTGGTCTCAAAGGACACCTTAATTTATTTATTTAAAATTTCAGTCCGGGTGAAGTTTACAAATGAAAGTGAGAAGTACTCGCTCTCTTGGTTATATCACCATGAACAGTGTGTTCCCCAATGCTCAGCCTTAAGTGTGACACGTTTTGCTATCAAAGTAAAACTCATTCACTAAATAAATTCCTCCCTCTATATATTGATGACTTTATAATTTAATCTCACACTCGTAACATGAGGCCAAATTAAAGACAGCTAAAGCAAGCAAATAATCATTTTTCGCTATGGGTTCTTAGTAATGGGTTCAAGTTTTCAATAGAAAAAGTGTCTGTATAAACTTCTATCCAAAACGCACACTTTACACTGATCCTGATTTAGAAATTACGAACCGTTATTCCAGTGGCAACAGAAACTACGTTTTTGGAACTAATCATTGAGAGAAAACTTATATTCCTTGCACATATTCGTCAACTAAGAGAACAGTGAAAGGGCAAAAGAACATTGAATCTCCTTCGCACTATATCCTGTACTGAATGGGGTGCCGATCGATCATCATTGCTTCCTCTTTATCGTGCGCTTATATATTCAAAGCTAAAGTATGGTGGGTCTCAAATCTATCGTTCTGCAAATAAGAATAGCCTGTGATGGTTTGTTCATATTCATCATCAGGATATGCGGATAGCTACTGCTGCTTTCCGCACATCACCCACTTAGTCTTTAAATCGAAACAAATGAACCGGCTCTATTACTAAGACGGTAAAAGTTGACTCTTAATTATGCCTTAAAGGTAATGTCTCTTCCAAAGCATCCTCTTCGTTTATCAGCTCAATTTCACACACGCCAGATATTAGCATACATCCTTATGGTATGGGTAAAAGAGATTATGATAGCTATAGGCATGAATGCTGAGAACATTGCCTACACCAAACATAACAGCATCCCTTCATATGAGGTTTGCACTCCTATATATAGTCCACATCCGGTGCTGTATGAGATATTACACTTATTGTACAAAACAAACCATGCTTAGTTTTGATGTTCGGCTGTGCTGGGTGATCAGCCGCATTGGATTTAATGGAAATGAGGCTGCAGATGCAGCTGCTAAATCAGGTCATACTTTCTCCACGTTCTGTTTGATAGTACCATATACACACAACAGACAGTTTATAAGATCAAAGCTAATTGCTCAATGGTAGACATCATGGTAGGTAGCATTGAAAACAAATTATATGACATTAAACCTGAAATTAAGATTTGGCATCCTAGTCAACGTAGAAAGAGAGGAGAGGAAGTTGTTCTTGCTGGGCTCTGCAGAAATTTAAACGTATCTAGCTAGGCCATATACACTCAGGAAAATGTTACCAGACTCAGACAGATTGCATGGTGTTCTTGACTTTCTACAAAGAATTGATTTGTACCAACATATTTGACTGTAATTTTGTTGATGTGTAGATACCGTATTGCTCGATGTAATTTTTGTACATACATTTTATTCACTTGTTGTTCCCCCCCCTATATTATTTGTGTAGTGCTGCAGCCTTCGACTTTGTTTATTGTTTAACTTGTGCTGTAAGTTTTTTTATATGCAGATAGTGCATTGCTAAACGTAATTTTTGTACATGCGTATTGTTTATTGATTTCTCTTTGACTATTTATGTACTACTTTAGCCTTTGCTGTATTTAATTTATAGGTAGATACTGCATTGCTTGGCTTGGTTTTGTACATGCATATTGGTTACCAGTGTCTTTGTGACTGTTTATGTTATGACGCAGTATGACCTTTGCTGTTCTGGCGCTAATAAACCAATCAACCAACCCAACGACTTCGTTTCTTCAAATCGACAAACCATTTATTGCAGAGCACATGAAGATAGAGCAGGTGGTCAGCGTTTGTTCAGGCGATGAAATCCGCTGTATGAAGCAGCTACATTGTAATTGTTCAGGAAGTCCTTTTTCATAAAAAAAGTATGTTGGGGCAAGGTTACTGCCATCAATGTAGATAGTGTTAACAACCAGAATGAAGGGGAAGAAATTCCGTGTCCAACTTTTTAAACCCTTTCTGTACCTGGCGAGCTGCTTGATATGCAAATTATATGTAATTGGGTTTACCAATGCCCCTGGCCATTTCGTAATCACTCACGAAATATTACTACACATATTCACAGCATTTGGATCATTTTATGACGCTCAAGTAGGCTTTAAACAGGGAGCCTTTAATTTTGACCACTCTGTATATAACAAGACCGCTGTATTTACCATAAAGATGTGGTTCATTTTGTACTGCAAACTCGAGGCCAATGTCTATAGAGTGGAGTAGTTTTGTAGTCGTTATGTCATGTGCATGCACATTTTAATAGGAATTCTTTAACTTTTCTTGTTTACAAACGCAAGGAACGAAAAATTGCATTTCTATTAAAAACAATCCACTAATTTCTTTTCAAGAAATATTTATTTACCATTCGTATCTTTCTTTATCTTTATATCACTCCTCCCAAGCAAACAGTTCAGCAAATCATATATCACATTTTTGCAGTGTGCATTTGCAATGGTCAAGGAAAAAACTATCTTCGGTATTCCTGGAGAGAACGTGTGCACAAAACTGGAGTAGATAGAATAAAGATGAATGAGATTAGCATTCGTCTTTCAATCATTATCTGGAATTCAGCAGTTGAAATGAAAGAATATTAAGCGGCTGGTGTTCATATCTTTGTAGTTGTCTTTCCATTCAATGATGCAGAACAATGTGATGGAAATAAAAAACACGCAAGGCCTACAGTCTGCGAGAGAATAGTCCTCAATTACCCTAACTGCCTTCTTCTGAATAGCATCATGGATATTTAGATAGGTCATACGTGCACCACAAAAATGTAAGAGCTGTGATCCAAGAGAGGACAGATTTGGAATATATACAAAACTAAATCCTAGAAAAATGAAAAAACATAATAATAATAATAAGGCCCTGAGAGATACAAGATGCATAAATATTTTGAAGCCGACACAGTTTTTTTTATGCCAGCAAAGGTTAAGTGTCATTCCAGCAATTGAGGTGATGTTTACTCTTAAGATGACATTATCAAGTGTAGGCTGGGTAGGAACGTCTTTTTGCGAGAAAAACAGACTAAATTGTCTTTGAAATCATTAATATCACTCGATGTTATCACTATATCTAAGCTTTGTATAGAAATCAGTGTTTAGGACAATGAAAATAAAAGACGATCTCAAAGCTGGGGATGTTTCAGCAACTGTTAAATACATCTGAAGATAGACAGTGTCCGCCATAACGCGCAGGAATGAATCGACAGAAAACTGGTAATTGTTGACGGAGACAAACAATAAGGATACGATTTGCTAAGAAGCCGAAACTTAGAAAGAACAAAGGCAATCGTATAAGTTTCTCAAACCTTTCCATGGCGGGTGTATAAAGGTGATGGTATTAAAGATGGTATAAAGGTGATGGTATTAAAATATCCGTTGTGTAATAATAACAATTTTACCACAAATAATTAATGACAACCAATCATGTTGGTTGTCACTGTACTCTGCTTGACAGTACTCTAGCTGTAGAAGTTGACATTTGATGACCTTTTCTATTACTTTAAACAGAACTGATATGAGAACAATACATCAATAGATTGATGGCAGATGTTTGTCTAATTTGACTTGCTTCCACTCTCAGGTGGCTTCAACTGAATCTAATATTGTGTGAAGAAGACAATGGAATGGTCATTTCTAGATCCCATTTTAGAAACATTTTTCTATCCATTTATAAAAAAGGCCACAAGAGTTCTGTGATTCAATATATATTTTGGAATTAATTTTGTTGGAATTGATTTACCTGAACATTTATGCAAAGCTTGGATGAGAAGTATGATGTCAGGTCAGAGTTATCTTTAGGTGATATTACAATACCACTGTCTAGATGCATGAAGTTAAAGAAAAAAGTGCAGATATTCCATTCAAAAACTATGCAAAGGAAACGAAGATATGGTTGCCATTATCAAGGAGACATGTTGGTTATATTTACATCTTTTGGAGAAAGACGTAAACGCAACCACTCAGCTGGAGACAAAACGTATCTGAAAGTTCTGTCTCCAATTAATTATGATACGTTGTTTTATTTACGTTTTAAGTAAATATTTCAAAAAATATCCTACGATTTCTTGTGGTGCTGTTGGGTATGAGGCTGTGGAAATCTAAGGGACGTGCGTGTGATCATAACCCATTACAACTTGTAAGGTTATGATCTGAATTACTAAAATGAGACATCATCGCTCCAGTGTGTATGGAAGAAGAACTCGTTAAGAAGTTATTCAACTCTTCAGTTGAGTGGGAACAGGATTGTCTGGTATTCCACTTGGTAAATAAACAATTTGCCTTTCGTCATTGGTTATTACAAATAGCTCAGATTCAAGTAAAGCTCATCAGATGAAATTTAAAATATAGACCCATTTTTGGACATTATATCAAGCAAAGAAGAGGACTTCATTGTTAAGATAATTGGATTAAAAAATCAAGGTTAATGGATAAAAATTAAAAGTGGCGATTGCAATTTTCCGATTTGGAAGAGCGGTACAAGCAGCAATGAATGATATATACAATATGTATAGACAAATAAAACAATTATTTGTCTGATAAATTGGAAATCATTCAAACATTTTTTCCACCAGGATTGCTCCCGTATGTTGTCTGGCAGGCAGCCTACAAAATTGCTTTACTGTTGCCCTTGAAGACGGATGAGGCTCCGGCTCTGAAAGTCTGTACAGTATTTCACACGCAGCCTATCTCTAACACTGCATATTAGAAGATTCGAGAGACAGAAGCAAGAATCCCCTTACTCTGAGGACTAACTGTACTAATGACCACTCCAAGCTTTCATTGAAGAAAGTGGAAAATGATCCGTAAGGCATGAAGATTATTTACCAATTAGAAAGTGCTTTCAACTAGGAAGGTATCCTTTCCCGTTGGGATTGCTCGCTGATCGCGCCAGAGTCCATGCTTTTTATGGAAAAGGACCAAATCTTGTCAACACTGGGTGGACTTGGCTAGACAGGATTAATTAATTGAATAAATATTAATTTAGTCAATTAATATTTTTAAATATCTCTCAAATCAAGATCTAATTAATTTACATGGGGAAAATTGTTAGTTCCAATGATGATTTGAATTGCCATAGATGTTTAACAGGCATGCTCTTCTCATGTGCGAAAACACAGAGAAGGATCAGATATTCCGGAAACATGGCGAAGAAAGGATCAGTTTCTCCAGTCAAAATTATTGCATACGTGCCTCTTAGAAATGAGGTGCAAAGTCAGAAATAAGCCGTGTTTTATGTCATATATATCAGTACGAATCACTGTATCCCATTTCAAATTCTCAAGAGAATATCCGTAATAGAATACTGATGTAAAATCTACTGTCCAAGATGACGTGATTTATTTTATCTTCACGACATAGTCTTTAATATAACAATTTGAGTGCTATTAATTCTGTTTTGTGAATAGCACTAATTATCCTTGTATTAAATTAGCTTTGAAAATTCAATATTATCAATAAATTCATTGTGAAAAAATATTAATATTAACAATAAATTAATCATTTCAATGCTTCTGCACTCTACAAACCACTAATTTTATAATTATATGAATAGCATTTAACATTAGAAGAGGAAAGTCACAACCTATCCAATCAAAGAATTATGACGATTCATAGATCAACTTACCGAACTCTATGGAATGGAATGAACTCTATAAGAGTTTTGAGCATAGCAGGAAATATACTGCATAACATTCTGAAATTGCTTCACACACCGTTCGTCCGAAATAATCTACGAATATCTGGGCTGAAAGATTCAGCATCGAATCTCTAAATTCTAGTATCCCCAACATTGGAATGGCATTGGAAAGAAGAAAATTCGACAGCCGTGGCGATGTCTAAAAGTAGACTCTGTCATGTTTGTTGAACCAACTTCAAACGACAAAATGCAAAGACGCATTATCCTGCTTGAACAAACATGTGCCATCTGGGAGGTGGCATCTGCATCTTCGCAATTCCAATCATAATTTTATCCATGCCTCCTTCTCTACAGATCTATGACCTCGGCGCAAATTCTTATACCGTATGCACTACAACGGTGGCAGATGTGATGAATTCACGAATTCTGGTTAATGTTTCCCCTCTTCTGATTAAAATATTTACTTTGACCATATAACTGTAATCATCTCTGGAATGAAGGCCTCTATTAACCCACTTCATTGCAAACCAATGAGTCAGTGATAGAGGAATCATCGGAAATGAGAGCCTTCATACCTCAGTCCACTGCAAATCTATGCGTCTCTGAAAGATGGTGAGTGAGAGAGAGAGAGAGAGAGAGAGAGAGAGAGAGAGAGAGAGAGTATTCGCTTCACTCAATAGGTGACTCTTCTCTCACAGATACATCCCCTTAATCAGTTCTCATAACCACTCTGTTTCTGCATCGTGCGTTTTATAGACACTCACACGGCATTTCCCCACCGAAATGGCCAATACCATTCCGTCACTTTCCTGTAATCATATAAGAACTATTATATGTAAATCTACTATCTACGAAAAGAATATTAATGTGGCATATTCACGAATGTACAATACTCTCTTTTACCATTTTCTCTCCAAGAGTCTACGATCAAACCTCTTACTACCATTAAGTCAAAGTTAGACACTACAGTAGGTGGATGTCAGCTGTGGTTATGTTTGATTTCGTGCTTAGGGTAAAAATATAAGTAGCTCCGATTAAAATTGTAGGTTGAATATGCTGGTGTTCATTTGTATTGCTATATTTACTGATTTCTAGTTCCTCTAAGAACAATTTAGGATTTTCATCAGAGAGTCTGTAAATGAATTTAAATAATAAATATTTTGAATTTTCTGAATTGTCATTTTTATTTAACATAGAGTTTAGGTTTTGTTTAAAGGAAATCATTTACTCATGTTTTCTTTATTTTTTTTTTACAACATGAACAAAGGGAAATTGATCCAGTTTGAGTGGGATGAATGGTGTACAATTCATCCGGTTGAGTTACAAGCACTCGCAGAGTCTCTCCGTTGAATACTACAGGCTGTACTAGACGTGCACGGTGGACCAAGTCCATATTAATTGAAACGTGTCACTATTTCCATTTTATACATTACCTATATACATGCCGCACTGGGTATGAATGGATAAATTATCTGCTTTCTAATAGAGCACTGCAGGTAGATATGCTGAAATGGCCCATTTCGACGCAGATGAGATAATTTTATCATAACTGCAGATTACATTTCTGTGGTATAGTAAGGATAAGATGAACATTCAGCTACCGTCTCCATTGTATATTAGTGTAGAGTTTATTAACTATATTTTGAACGGGTACTAAGCAATTGAAGGACCTGAATGAGAGTTGAACTAGGACTTTAGCTCACTTAATAGTGAGCTAAAGGTAACTAGTTTATCAGTATTACTGAACGAGCGATAGTGTTTATAGATACTAGTATATGTAATTTGCCATTAACTGAGAAAGGTCAAGAGAATTGAATGTGGCGTTCATTATAGTAATGGAATTGCTATTCCCACATAACTTGTAAATGAATGTGTACAGTCCAATTGTGTCTAATTGAATTATTGTGTCATACTGTTTTGCTTACGCAGATGAAAGATTTAAGCCAACTTAACCATTGTCGGGAAAGCCCCTTTATCTTGTGTGTGTACAGTCCTTTGTGGAGACATAACAATTTATCCCATGTGATAGTGTGAAATTTTCATTTTTTTAATTTTTCTTATCTTATTAACATTGTATCATCTTAGTAATGAATTGTAGTTTTAGAATTTAATGTACTGTATTGTATTTATGAGTTTAATAAACTTTTGCTTATCAAATATTCAGTTGTTTGTAATTGCCATTGAATGCATCGCTTGTTATAATGTACGAACCTAGACGCGGAGGGGAAGGAAAAGTTACGTTACGAGATCAAGGTTACGACTGCATGATTATTTCATTTCTAGCCTTATTTAGGCATTTTCTCCTTGTTTTTAATTTCTTTATAAACTAAATATCCTAAATGGCACAGCTTTAAAAAATAAATGTTTTAGGATACTAAGAGGAGTAAGAGCTTAGATTTCTATTACGGAGGTGACGATACGTGAAGAAAAAGTATAAGATATATATAAAGGAAAGGGACACATAAGGGAAACATATACATAAACAAGAATGGGACACAACACTTACATAATAACTCCTCATTCGAAGGGCATTCTTCATGCTCATTGAGATAGGTAAACACACAATTTATTTTATTTTCTTCGGCTTGTGTAGCAGTAGAGATAAGGGGAGACAATCGAAATATACATTTTCTAAATACACTGAGATACAAATATTTTTCATTCTAAAACATTGTTTATACTGGATGCAGTGTGGAAAAATGACTATGAAAAAAGAATAACCAGCTGAATGACATATTCTAATCATTCGTTTATGATATTCTGTTAAATCGTTTCATAACTATACTCTTCTGGTTATATCGAAAAATGAAAAATAAGCCTACATTACAAAAGTTTACAAATCAACTTAGAATCTTTGCATGTTTAGTAGTATGAATAACAGAATATGTTTTTCAAGGTTTTTACAGAACCTCTTGCTGTGGAATATGATTTATATCGCTTTGTTTTTCATTCCTCTTTATTTAACTAAAAAACTTCTACAAATTTTTCCAATTCACATTTCTACACATTAAACGGCAATCTACTATAAAATCCCCACTGCTAGTCTAAACAATTAGCTAAATTCTTATCCCCCAACCTTTACGAAAAACCACTTTGTGAAACATTAATTTTCTTGTTTAATGGGAGTATTACCGCGTATTTTTCGCAGAAATAGATCGACAAGCAAATATATGTATCGAAGAAATACACACAGAGCTGCAGAAGAGCCACCAGATATTTTAGAAGAGTACCACTTTGAAGTTATTATAGAAGAATGAATTCAGGGAGGTTATGTAGCTCATAAGTTCTAATTTATAAACTATGATATTACTGATGTCTACTGTTCCTTGACCACATAAATTGCCTTCTTTAGAAATGAAAGACACAGAATACTTATCTCTGCAAGATAAGTATTTTCAAGATATCTGAATGAAATTAATTATTTTTCCTTTGGATATTGGCCAAAAATCTGCACGCCCGGCAGCTCGCCCTCCCGCACGAACTCACGCACACGTACGCACACACACACACACACACGCACACACACACACACACACACACGCACGCACGCACACACACACACACACACACGCACACACACACACACACACACACACACACACGCACACACACACACACACACACACATGAAACTGTAGATAAACACCATGGATGGATAAGTTTTCTCAAGAATTATTTCAAGTAATTAAAAGTGGCTTTTCTTACCACAGCCTTCGTTGATACTACTTATTTTGGATTTTCGTTGTCAAGTTTATGATATACATTTAATATTACAATATGCATTTATATTTTTAAATTTCCTTATTCTCATTATGGTATTTGTTTCCTTCAAGAATAGTCGCACTATAGGATTACGTTTTTGTATCTATATATTATCTGTTGATAATAAATCTAAATCTATATGTTTTCTGTTGAGTTTAAATCTTGCTACTATACCAAATCCTGTTGCCATGAATGACTCATTTAATTATTTTCCAAAAATAAAAAAATTATTATTAATAATCTAATACGGAGAAGTGCGAAAATAAAACTTCTGACGAGAGTGTTTGTCTTCATTAATGTTAAAACGGTCTTTAAATCATGCAATCTATGGAGGACACCAGAAATAAATCATTCTATTTTTCTATCCTTTGTATTAATTTCCCAACATTGCCAGTTCGATTGAACCTTGAGTTGGGAGAGACATGCCATCGACTGGAATGATAGCATACAACCCTATTGTGTCGTCTCACGCTGAATGTCTGAATTGGCTTGTAAATGTACCTTGTTTGGTCCCTAGAGAAAGGGACTCCGTTTATGTTGCCTTACCTATAGTACTAAATCTACAACGTTTATTATCTGAGTACATCACTTTATGTGCGAAATCACATAAAAACGATTAGATTCCTACTCAACACAATGAACAAAAAAGAATGATTGCAACTGCTGTTTATCGTGAGAAAATAATTTATATTTCATTATTTGAAATTCATGTTATGCCGTTTTTTTCTAGAAAATTTAGTCATAAGGTCAAGTTTATGCACAGCACCTTTGATTTCTAAAAGTGAGAATGTAAACAAATAGGGTTTCTTAGCAACTTGACGTCTGCAACTTGATGCCATTTGTGTTGCTGATAATTCTTCTTCTGAGTGAAGAAAAACACGCATGCTGTCTTTCCACAGATATTCGGATCTGATGCCATTATTATGCGGTATTTTAGTCTTTTCCAACACAGTCAGTTGTTCAGGTAAGAAATAGGCATTGCTGATTTTCATTTCTTATAATTTTAAACAACCTAGTTTAGGAATGTGTTTAAAAACGATTTAATCGATTTAAAGATAGCTATGGTTCGCATCTTTCTATCTAGCAGTCTTCAAGTTTTCCATTCTGTAGCTGCGATGAAAGAAAAGGCTTTGTACATAGTGTACACAGTACGACACGATTGGCATTACATTTGAATAAATTATAAATGGCCTAATATCAGTAAAATTGCTTATGAGAGATTATTGCCAAAATTATATATTCATTTATATTAATTTACATCATGGCTCGTTTATAAAGCAGCAGGTAATATGATGGAAACACCTAATATGTCTTGCTTAAAATTAGTATCATTATTTCTTAGTATATTTCATGCAATTTATATAAAAATCTCAGTAATTATTTGCAATTACATTTTATTAATTTTATTAGCATTCAATCAGACTATTTATACATTCTGTGTTTATTATAGAGATGTGTACATTTGTAGAGGTTGTGAATACATGTTAACATATATACATTAGTCTGAAAATCTACATTTAATGCGTTATATATATGCGAGTTGAAATTTGAAATTTGAAATGAAATGTTGAATTTGTTTTCAAATTTTAAGTAAAGTGTTACTTGTTTTAAACTTATTTACTGTACTATTTATATAATGAAGGGGAATATATATATATATTTTTTTATTTTATAATAATGTTCCTGAATAAGGTCTAATGTATCGGCTGTGTACTCAAAATATGTATGAAGATTTATTTACTCGGTTGTTGTGCATTTTTATGAAAAAAGATTGAATGACTAGAATCGAGAGAAATGCAACTAGTTTCAGTTTGTATCAGCCTTCGTCAGGTGCACATAAAAAAGAAAGAAAGAAATAACCTAAAAACACAAGCAGTAAATAATTGTAAAGAACACGGAAAATTAGAGTATATATATTTCAACGTTGAAACGTTGAAGTTGAAGTCTGCCTATTCAAAATTGTTTCCTCGTTGGCTTCATTGTTGGGCGTATGCATGCGTATATCATCTATATCTATATATCTATACTATTATCTAAATATACCTTGCAGTACTACAAAAAGTTATACCAAGCCAACTCAACATCTATGGAGGCCACGAATATAATTCTCTCCGATGTGAAAAGACTCTCACCAACAACAAGGCGTAACACAGAGCTCCCCATCACGCTACACGATTTGACAACTGCCTGCACCTCCTCACCTGAAGATAAATCTCCTGACATAGATAGGCTTACCACTGAATTTTACCATACCTTCTGGGAACAGCTTCGACCTATCCTCTACAGAATATTTGTCGACGCGAATACCAATGACTTCCCACTCAATATGACAACAGCTATTATTAAACTCATTCCAAAGAAAGGAGACGCGACGAAATTAGGAAACTGGAGGCCCATCTCTGTCATAAACATCGACTGTAAAATTATATCAAAAGCCATTGCCAACAAACTTAAACCCGCTCTGAGAGAAATAATAAATAGGCATCAGAGCTATTCCATCTGTGGAAGATCTATCCACGAAAACGTATACCTCATAAGGGATCTGAAAAGTTAAGCCAACAAAAACAGTGAAACAATGGGTCTTGTAACACTAGACCAAGAAAAAGCTTTCGACCGAATTGAACACCTATACCTCTTCAGCTGCTTGAAAACCTTTGGCTTTGGCTCAGGCATTATTCATTCTATTAAGATGTTGTATACCAAGGCACACTTTTGCATGAAAATAAACAACAGGCAATGACTAATCATGACTGTACCATACAGCAGAGGTATTAAACAAGGCTGTTCACTTTCCAGTTCTCTTTACACAATTGCCATTGAACACTTTTTGGGTAGACTCAGCATGCTGCTTAGGGAATCCCGTCCTAAACTTCCCTACCAAACCATAACCCTGACAGCAAATGCTGATGATATTACAATCATAGCCCGCAAAGAACAGGACTTCTATAACATACAAACGGCATACCAACAATACCAGACAGCCTCAGAACCCAAACTACACACACATAAAACCACAGGATTCTCGTGTGGCAAATGGACAAACCGAACGGATTCCCCAATGTCTGGTACCTGGTACTCAGAGGGAAACAAATACCTTGGGATTTACCTAGGAAAGACGTCCTCTTATGTGGATAAGAACTGGGAAACTCTAAACAAACCTTTCAAGCAAGTACTAGGAAAGTGGGCAACAATACGAGCCTCTGCTTCCAAAAGAGGGAGAACAATAATCGTTAACCAAATAGCCACCAGTGTCCTTTGGCATACACTAAAGATTCTCAAACCACCAGTGCAATTCATCAAACAAATAGAGTCAACCATCTATCGATTCATATGGAACAAAACAAACCGGCTTTCCTACTTCAAGCTATGTACTTCTCTCAAAGATGGAGGACAAAACTTGAGCTCCATTGACAACAGGATAACAATCTTCCGCGCTCGATTTCTCCTTAATACCCTGCAGCAGGAAATTTCACACAAATGCACCACTGAATATATTTTAACTTCTGCCACTAGAGGTCTCTTTCTCTCTCCACAACGCTAAGAATAAAAACAGCTCACGTCCCAGTAAATCTAACAAACTTCTACAAGGATGCCCTTCGAAGATGGAAGAAGCTAAACATCCAGCACAGAGTGAAGACAGCATCCCTACCTGAAATCCTTATGGAACCATTCTTCCATAACACGATAGTAAGAAATCCGATTAGTCAGAAAGAGATTTTCTTTCCTCCATGGAATAGCGAAGCGTGAGGATTTTGGTTGGCATTCTTTCTTCACCTGCCGATTCCCAAAATCGCTCGAAACCTGGAATATGGTAATCAGCCTGAGCAGATACACACTGTAAAGGCCGCTTTTCAAGCCATTGTGCCTGGTAGCAGAAGAGGGGCGTAGCCCTCCAACCGCAGAAGGTCCTTCGCCTATCTTTCGGATAAAAACTAATAACTCATGGGAGAAACTTACACCCAGCAACACCAACATAATCTATAGAACTCTAACACAACAGTCGAACCAATGCACTTTACTGGAAAATCCTGCAACATCTGATCAAACACCATTTCAACGGGATCTACCATATCGCACAAGAGCCATCAAACCTGATGCAGATGTTCAGCGGAGAATGTGGCACAATGTATTACCCACTCCTACTATATTACGAAAATTTAACTCAAACGTCTCAGATAACTGCCTGTTCTGCTACCAATCAGGAACAGTCCGGCATATCTACTTGGAATGTCCAGTCAACACTCAATTAATCAGTGTGATTCGGAAAACGGTAGCTCTCACCTGTGGTAGTCTTTATACAGAAGAGGAGTATTTCAATCTCGTCCATGCAAAGTCAAATAATCATTCATTCTGCAATTATCCTTTCATCACCGTGAAAGCGGTAATATACAACTTCTACCTTAGACATACAAGACCAGACAGCACAGCAACTTCACAGAGAGAGGCAGCTGACCAACTCCTTGAAGCCTTCACACAAAAGGTGGGAAGTCGGATCTTACACGAGCATCACCACCCTAAGCAAAACAACACCTTAGATCTTTTCCACCAAGACTGGAATCCACGGAATCAATTCCTGGCTGAGCAGGGCGACTACATCATAGTCCACTTTTCAGCATAGAAGTGACATCATCCCCCCTAAAGAAAGGGCGGTGAAGGATTGTTGTGCTTAACAGTGTGAAAATTAATCAGCTGGCACTCTCTCATGTAAATAGATAATATTGTGCTACAGTAACTCTTATTCTTCCAAATGCATGTCAGATTTTATGTTCTTATAGAGTATCATGCCAAAATAACTGTTAATGGCTGTAATCTAAAAAAAACGTAATTCACCTTATAACTGATATTTCTGTGTAACATACCTCAACAAGAGTATGAGCATCTAACCACTCTGCCTGATTGCAGAGAACTAAAAACCGGTTAATCCTGTACATAAGATTGTTATGTTTACAATAAAAAATATCTATCTATCTATATATATATCTATAGATACTATATATCTATCTATATATCTATACTATACTAATACCTCTGCAAGAAACAAACATCAACTCCTCAGCCAATTTATCCAGAAGATGGACAGAGTGGCCTTATGACTTACAGCACTCTGCAACCCAACAACATCATGGAGCAGGAGTTAGCTTAGGTGTACGTCATAGATCTCCCTACAAACTAAAAGTGATTGCTGATATACCAGGATATGCCTTGTATGCTCACATAATAGCACCCAACCATAATACCCTGCATGTGTTCAATATCTACATACCACAGCAGGATGCTCTGGCATCACATATCCTGGATTTCGTTCAAACCACCTTTCTACTTTAGACCAAGAACATATCATAATAGATGGAGACTTTAATTGCACTCTTGATCAAGAAAAAGACAGACTTCAGTGTGGTGAACATCCTACGATGTTCACCACACTGAATAATTAAAATCCGTTACGCAGATCTATAGTCACCAGACAAATCAACAGAGGAACATCAGAATCCGACAACTTGAAGAACAACTGAAGTATCTCCCAGAAGAAAGCCTTGAACATCATTCTGCCTTCCAAGCCATGCAAAGACAGGCAGAATTATCGGCAAAAGGTGCCCTACTTAGATCGCGACATACACAAATAAATCTTTCAGACGCCCCCACAAAATATATTTTCTCTTTGGAAACAAAATGCCAGGCAGCAAACTCAATCTCTGCTATCAGACTTCAAGATGACAGCATCACATAAGATCCAAGTAAAATCACCTCTGAAATCCTACAATACTAAAAGAATGCATACAGCACTGTAGGAACATCCCATCATGCCATTCACGAAATACTTAAAGAAAAAAATATCTCTGCAACAGATCGGAACTACTTAGAAAACAAAATCACGCTAGATGAACTGAAAACCGCATGCATATCTTTGCTAAAGAACAAATCTCCTGGTCTTGATGGTCTCACGTCAGAGTTTTTCCAAGTCTTCTGGAATCAACTCGGACCACTTCCTCAAAACACTGCAAGAAGCTTACATAGATGGCCTCCCACAATCCGTCACGACCTCAGTAGCACGATTGACACCAAAGAAGGGAGACCACACGGATATCCGAAACTCGCGTCCAATCTCCCTAATTAATACCGATTGCAAAATAATTTCCAAAGTTATAACAAACCGAATAAAGCCAACACTGCCTTACATTATTGGCCAACGTCAAACGTACTTTGTCCCAGGATGATCAATACATGATAACTTCCATTTAATAAGAGATCTCATCCACATCGCAAACAGCCAACATGAAAACCTAGCACTCGTCAGCCTTGATCAGGAGAAGGCTTTCGACCGGGTAGAGCACAAGTACCTATATGAAGTTCTAAAGGCATTTGGCTTTCGTCCTCTCATCATTGAACAGTGCAATTGCTTTACAGAGATGCACACTTCTGTTTAAAAATCAACAACAGACCCACTCACACTTTTTCATACTCTCCAGGAATCAAGCAAGGATGTCCCCTCTCCGGACAATTATACACACTGGCCATAGAACCCTTCTTAAATTGAGTACACGACACCATCATCTCCAAACGAACCAGCATAATAGAGCCACATCAAAAAATTACCCTATCAGCATATGCCGATGACGTCACTGTAATAGTCCGAAATGAAGAGGAAAATACAGTAACCGAGGAAGCACGCAGACTATATGCACAAGCTTCAGGGGCCAAATTAAATTCCGCAAAAACCACGGGGTTGTGGTCAGGAAGATTGAAGTCTAGAAATGATTCTCCGATCGAATGTACCTGGTCAAGCGAAGGACAAAGATACTTAGGTGTGCACCTTGGCAACACCAAAATATATAACACACTGAACTGGATACAAATGCACGACCGTTTTAAACACGTGCTAGGTAAATGGAACAGAGTTCGTTCCAATTCTTCACTTAGAGGAAGAGTACTAATAGTTAACCAGATGGCTGCGAGTGTCTTGTGGCATATCCTCAAAGTACTCACACCTCCAGAAGAATTTCTCTACAACATTCAAAAGGAAATCAAACGTTTCCTCTGG
The DNA here is from genome assembly GCF_054136105.1 of Typopeltis vanoorti. NCBI lineage: Eukaryota > Metazoa > Arthropoda > Arachnida > Uropygi > Thelyphonidae > Typopeltis > Typopeltis vanoorti. The sequence continues at coordinate 38,598 of NW_028328275.1, forward strand.
AACAAAACTCACTGGACAACATACCCTCAACTCTGCAAGCCACTCAGCAAGGAAGGTCAAGGCCTGATTTCCCTTGAAAACAAGATTAGATCCTTCAGGATAATCTTCCTCATAAAGACACTTTAATGCACTCACACGTATGTAACCAACTTCGATTACATCACGAAATCATCCACCAGAGGACTTACACTTTCCACAATCCTCAGAATGGCCAGTCCTGCACCATCTCCTCCTAAACTATCTCATTTTTACAAAGATGCTCAACAGCGGTAGAAAAACACAGAATTTCATCACACACTTACAGGATCACCAGAGTCAGCTCTACTTTCAGAACCACTATTGTCGACCAGAAATATAAGAAGTCTCACAACTCGCCAGCCTTTTCTTTTCCCTACATGGAACTGGGTAGAAATAAGAGTCATAGGGGACCTTCTATCCCAGACCCTAAAGTGGAAAGCATTCACAAGCCTACCAATGAAGAACCCAAAAACTGAAAAGCAATATCAACAGCTGCATGCCTCCATTATAAAAGCCTATCCAGATATCGCTACACCTCAGGAAATCCGTATTCATTCTAGAAACTGCTCAGGGCCGATATTTCATCTTGTACAATCTGAAGCCTCACTTCCAATTCTTCCCTCCAACTACAAGAAAATATACCACTTCCTCATGTAGGTGTTTCCATCCTCGCCCTTCTTATATTCATCCTTAACCCTCTCATCTACAAGGCTGCACATGCCACTCAGTTTTCAGTGGGATCTGCCACATAAATCGAAGTGTGCCAAATCAGATTACGACATACAGTGGAGACTATGGCATAACATCTTGCAACTCCTTCAAAGCTCTACAAATTTCAGCTAAGAGAAACGGATCTTTGTCTATTCTGTGACGTTTCAGGTACCTTAGAACAAACATATCTCACCTCTCCCGCAAACAAAGTGATACTGACCTATGCCCTGAATACTGCCTCTAGCACCTGTAATTACGCACACAGCCAAGGAGACTACTGGAATTTAGTCACACAGAAGAAAACAGACGCAGAACATGCAGTTTCCTCTTCATCTGAGCTAAGGGTGTCATCTACAGCTTCTACCTAAAACAGACAAGAAATAACCAGCATCCATCCATCACTGAAATTGCACAAACCCTCATGTACATCCTCCGTCGGAAACTAAAAAGCAGGCTTTTATTGGAACTTGAGTACTTCAAAGAAACAAGAACTGTCGTGAAATTCATAGAGGAGTGGAATCCAACTGGTACCCTCTTCTGGATTGACGACGACAATACGCTTCATCTGAAAGATAACTCAGACTGAAACTGAACTGTAAATTTTAAAGGAAAATGTTTCTTTCTCTCTAATATATATATACTTATATACTTATAATATGTAAATAGTCCTTGTTACCTATCGTGTAATGTATAATTTAAAAAGTTAAATAAAGAAAAAAAAAATATATATACTATTCTATCTATCTATATATCTATACTCTACAATCTGTACTATTGTCTTGTTTAAACCTGAATGATGATGGTGAAATTACTGATGCATATGTCTTGTATTATACAAGGTCGGATGGAACATTTTTATAGTCGTATTATAGAAATGTTTTCATTATAGAGTACTGTCTTATCGGAATATAAGTGTATGAAATTCATGGTGGGTAGCAAGTAATCAGATTTACGTCACGTTGCATGCTTTCTTGGGGACTACTTATATAATTATGGACAGCTTGAAGACTCTTCGAGGATATTGCATTATTGAATGTAGCGGATTAATACCAAAATGAAGAGAAAGAGAGAGAGAGAGAGAGATCCAGCTTTGACAATTCTGCATTGAACCTGTTCGCTGAACATTCCAGGTAATTTAAACAAGTCGATACAGACAATGATTCATTTGTTTCTATCTAAGGCGACTTTAATTAGATCTGTAAAATATTTGAGAGATCGTGTTCGCGCTTTCGGAATAATATAATGATTTTTTTAAAAATATTTCTGTATACATTATCTTGTGTTTGTTAAAAACAACGAGTAGAGATAATGAGTCCAATGATTTGATTGATGACTTGTAGTATAACAACTAGAGGGATGTGATTGCCGATTCAATTTCTCTTTTCATGATAGTGTATATGTATAATTAGCATAGTTCTTAACTGTTTGCATATATCCAGATTTAGAACATTTACTTATTAATTTTATATTAATCTGTCCTTGGCTGGTTGCATGTTGACTGATAAATTTGGGTTTAAGGTCATAGGTTTCTGTACCATGGTTTGAATTAGTTTGATGAATTTATTACTGTGAAAAAACTCAACATGATTTATACAGATTGTGATTGCCATATCCAGTGAGAGAAACACGATATTTTATTCAAATTCATCAATAACTGAACATAGTTTCAAATAATGCACGAAACCAACTATACTTCTCCCAGAGTTCAGAGAATTTCCTTCTGGAGAATGCAGACATTGGCAAGAAAAAGAAGCCTATTTCAGCAGAGACATTTATTTTTATTTTATGCATTTATTTATTAATTTTTGCATTCACATTTCTGCGTTTATGCTAGCACATATGTGCCTTTGCGTGATTAATTCTAGGACATTAGAATGAATAATATATTCACTATCACGAAAACTATATTCTAAGAAATACACGAATTTGTCATAGAATCACAGAATTCAATAAATTGAAAAACAAAAATACTCTGCATATTTAATATTTAATGATTTCAATATTTGTTTCTTATTGGACTGATCACTATCGCAATATTCTAGGAGAGCACATGTTGATCATTTTCGATACTTTCAGAATTATTCCCAGGGAATTGGAGTTTTTTATTTCCCATAAAAAGGTTAACGATATTGCAAAATAACCAGTAGGATATAGTACTTTCGTTTTTATCAGTAATAAAGCTAAAACATCCAAATCGTTTTCATGATTTTAACATAAACTAACTCATATTTCCAATCTGGGTATTTTTCTGTTGAGATATTTATTTCATTTATGTTGCCATCGAACTTTATATAAAGTTTTGACACTGATAACAGATTTTTATGTAATTACAAAATACATTTCTAATTTCCTGAGAAACGTATTTTTAATATTTATTTTTAATATAATATTTGCAAGATACCATGATGTGAAGAGCAAGAAGCAAGGTATCCTTTTTGTGTTTAAAATACGTAAGTGGAAAATTATGACTAGTTTGAACAGCGCTCAGGTGTCCGAAATAGAAAGGCGATTGTTCTAATCCAGTGTTGAAACAGAACAACCCATATGATCTAACAAGAAATGAAAAAACAAAATAAAAAAAAATAAATCTGTTCAATGACGTTCGAAAGGAAGTCCTAACCAGATTATCAGGTTATTATATGCAATCATATATTTTAATGGAAAAAATTTAATTATAATAACATCATTTTTAAATTTAATATAATGATTTGTCACTTACGAATACGGTTCCATAAAGCGAATATTTAAGGCTTACTAATCGGAACCATTTTTCAGATGTTATTATTATCAACTCAATCATATAGTTGAATTCTCTTAAACTGTTCATTTTAAACATAAAAAAATCAGGTAATCAGATATTACGGGCCATTTTCGATTTGCTAGCATCTACTTTAGTTCACGTTCTGTTCTTCGATATCACTTTACAATATTAATGATTCCAAATCTTGCAGACTGGAGATGCAGTGCTGTTATCCAGTTGATGCATCAAAGTCACTCAACAAAAAGCTATCCGAACCTCCAGATTATGTATGTATATTCAAAAAATTCCGGTAAGTGTATTTTAAGTTTGTCAATAATATATTTACGATAATACGATCTCATTAAAAACTATTTTAACAATACTCTTAAAAAATATATGGTAGCGTGGCAAATAAAAACTAATGCAAAACTAGAGAAGATAAATAGAAATATGCTGAACTCTGGGAAACTTCAAGAACTCCTGTTTTTTTTCACCTATCTATTCATCCAATACTAGTCGAGTTAAGTCGCATTTAATGCAGTTCCTCTATCCCGCTAAGTGTAAGGATTTGAGGTCTGTATGAGTGTTGAGGAGACTAGCGTTATTGATGGAAATCCAAATTTGTAGAGAAAAACCTTGCCACCTATGAATTAGATCGGCGTTCATCTTCAGTTAAAAAGCCCTGATGAACAGTCTTCGTGTCCCAGACGATATTCTACCTCTGACCTTTCCAGGCAAAGGGCTTCGTCTATAACCGCCTGAGCTAGGGAAACCTGCAAGATTTTTATTGTTTTCCGGCCAGAGAATTATAATATTTTATTTAATACAGTGATTTACGTAGAAGTATACGACTGCCAATATCGATTCTCTTCAAGATGCGAGAACCCACAAATACTTCTGCGCAAGGCAGAAGAAGAATCCATTCCGATAAAAGGGTAATCAGTCCGTCTGTGGGTTGAGTTATTTGTTATTACACGTCGGAAAATTAGCTTTTCTTTTATGAACATTCTCCTTTTTAAAGTGGTAACTATTTTTGCTTGTGTAACAGTTGGAACATTTTACGTACAAAACAGGTGATTCGCGTGTGGATGACGAATACGTCTGAGAATTGACTCTTCTTGACGCCCTGCCAGCTAAGGTTCTCTCAACTGGGGGAGTACCATACTTGTGCATAGTTCGGTGACATATGGGACGAAAACGTCATTATTTAAATGTTTCGGTCAATTGCTGCACAGAGAAATTTCTGTTAATCTCTACTAGCCTTTTCGAACGTTCTCATTCTTGACAGACTGTCTTAAGATCGCAGTTATGCCTCTTAAACAAGTAATATGGATTATTCTTCCACTGATTCAACAAACAGGATATCTCACTTTTAGAGAATCTAGTCAGATCTGTTGATTTGAAAATCGTGGTTCTAGATAGAGGGGTACCCACAACAAGCCCTTGATTAAACTCCGAAACATCCACTGTTTTTTTCCATTGTGATCAACACTATTGACGATTACTGACCTACAACACGTGGGTAATGTTTCTGACATGACAGTCCGACGAAGATTGTAGGAAGTTATTTAAAGCTAAAACGGTTTACCAACTCCTTTTGATGAATAAAACTCATCACATAATATGCTTATTGTTTTTATTATGGTGGAAATACAGATTGTATATATAGCATGCTTTTCGAGTGTTAAACACCATTTCAGAGGATAATGAAAAAATGTATTTTGTGTCGAGTCGGTTAATATATATTTTCTCTTATGCTTTATTACCTCACCTTAATATTTTAGATTCAACAAGTGTGCAGTGCATACTGGAATTCATGAATAACAGAACTGTACCGCTCTACGTACAAGATGAAGTCCACGGAGTCAGGCTTTTGAATGCATTAATCAATCCATTTAATAAAAAGTTCGGTCAATTAGACAGTAGAAAGGAATTTCTTGTCATTTATGATACAATGACCTTAAAGAAAGCTCTTCAAAATCTCAGAAAGGTAAATCATAATTGGTTTTAATAATATTCATTAAATAATGATTACAACGAAACTTCTTTGATTTCAATTTTGATTCTTTGATTCTTTTTCTTTAATGTTGGGTGAAAATCGATTTAGATCATTCCTCATTATCAATAGGTATCATAAATCCCGAAGTATGGACAATTCTAAATATATTCTTCAAACCTAGCAATATGCATATTCGGGTGTTCACTAAACCGCTATAAAACAGGTTTCTTCCTAATTATGCCATTTCCAGATTTAAACCGTTGAGTCATTGTCATCGTTCTAACAGACACTTTTAACTCCCATAACTTTCCACTCTTTTTGAAATAAATGTTTTCAGCGTGCATAATAAGCGAATCCTGGTGTTTGACTTGCAGAAGGTGGACAATCCATTCTCTTCTGACTGTGCTACAGTCGATTACGTTATTCTGGACAAACCGTCATATAGTCGTAGACAACACACACACACACACACACACACACACACACACACACACACACACACACACACACACACACACACACACACACACACACACACACACACACACACACACACACACACACACACACACACACACACACACACACACACACACACACACACACACACACACACACACACACACACACACACACACACACACACACACACACACACACACACACACACACTGTTTGGAAAGAAGTCAACGGACACCCCATGGACAAGGTGCATCACGTATTTGTAGCCGGTATACATTGAAGGAATGTGATGCTCTTGAGTCAGTGCAACTGTGTGCAATGTGAAATCGCTGCAAGAAGGAAACTGACGGAGTTTGATAGAGGCGTTCTGATAGGAAGCCATGTTGCCAGTCTATCTGTTCAGCAATTGTTGACAAATTGAGCTGTCCCAAGTCAACAATCAGTGATACCATATTGAGATGGAAACGCATCAACTGCAATTGCTATCCACAGTGAACGACCCTCCACACTCACCGAACATGATCGTAGCATGCTACAAAGGATAATATGCAAAAACCGCCATTCATCGACCGAAACATTCCAGCAGTTGAGAGTATTCCTGTAATCAAATGGAACACGAATCTGCACAAACACATTCGGAACTGAGGCTCACAACATTTTTTCCATGGCAGGACTGCAATATGCAACCTCAATATTACCCATACCAACATGCAGCATCGTCGTCAGTTGTGACAAGAGCGTGCAGAGTGGGACATGGACGCTAGCAAAGCTGCGTTATGGAGCGAATAAACACATAAACACACTAAACCTTCACAAGAGCACTTGAACAAGTGAAGGTGTGGCGAATGCTCGGTGAACATCTCTTCCCAGAATGCATAACCCCAAAAGTGAAATTCGGAGATGGCGGTGTAATGGTATGATCCTGATTTTCCTGGTTAGACCACAAACCTCTGTTTGTAATAGCATGAATATTGAACTCCGAAAGGTATCTTAACATTTTGGACAAAGCAGTTATTCCTAATTTGTAGCGTTTCTACGTAATTGACCATTGTCTCTTTCAGCAAGAAAATGCACCGTGTGATACGACTTCTGCTACTGTAATCGCGTTGGGTTTGGCCATGAACGTCATTACATTTGACCGTCCTCCACACAGCCATAATCTCAATCCTGCTGAACGTCAGTGGAATGAACTGCAGCATGGGCTGAGGTGAAGGGATGTCTGCACCACAACAGTCCAGAACCTCATTTCATGCCTACTGGAAGAAAGGTCCAAAAATTCCCCATGATTGCTATCGTTCCCTTGTAGAAAGAATGCTCCGTAGAATTGCTGCTGTTATTGCAGCAATTAAGGAGGTCCAACATCTTATTAAGGTGTGTGCCGTTGGCTGTTTGTTCCTCACACTTTGGCTCACATCTTATTAAAAAGGTTTCCCATAATTGGAATTTCTCTTGATGATTGTGATCGTTATAGACGAAACATTTCATTTATTCTGAGAATTGTTGCCCTTGATTGCACTCAATAAATAATTCTTTTTTTGATGTTGCAATTGGGAATGTGTGTATATTTTTGAAAGATTCTGTTTAGGATTAGACTCTGTTATTTAAAACAAGAAGGTTGTTGGAAGAGTACTAACAAAATACGTTTTCCGACAATTAGTTCCTGTTCTTGGTCGAATACATTTCTCAGCCTCTTCTACTAAAGACGAATTGAAACTGGTCAAGTCTTTTTTAGTAGAAAATCCACTTTAAATGTTGATTTAAAGTGGATTTTCAATGAATATAATGCATATGTTTTGCGAATTCAAATGAAATTGTGAATGAAACAAATGAATATATGCATATTTTTAACATGCCATAGAATTCCATTCTTTCAGTAAATCTTAATTGCTCACAATATTCTCACTAATGTCTTAGTCTAATGATATTTATTGAGACCACTGAAGAGGTTATCTTCCCAATCTCGAAAATATTCTCTCGGGATAAGAACTAAGGTTAATCCATAGTCTTTAGTATATTACTCCGTTATTATCAAATCAAGCTCTATCGTTCAAATTTGTGTCGCATTTAGATGTCGCATTTAGATTCCATAACTCAGAACTTTTTATCTAGTTGATTGCTTTTAAGAGACTAAGAGTACAAGAACAAATTAAACACTAAGGTCAAAATGCCATGTTACACACACTCTTGAAATTTAGTTTTTAAAATGTTGTTTTCCCTTGTGAATATTATTTAGCTACCCAATGAAAAACCATTGTGACACGATTCACAAAATTCCTGAAATTCCTAAGATCGACATATTTTATTCAGAACTTTTATTTTATTTGTTCCTTTACTTTATTTGCATCTTTACCATATTCATTTCAAATAAGAATTAATACTTTAAATTATGATTTTGCAGGTTGATCGCAGTGGAAAGTTTTTCAGTAGATGGTACATACTTTGTGATAATCCCTTGGAATCGTTTAATACTTCTGAAGAATTCATGAACTCCTTGAGTAATAGCCATCAAATCAGCTTTGTTAGCCTGACTGGAAATTACAATAATTCACAACCAAATGTAAGTATCATTTAATCGCTTAGTAATAAACTGTTAATTATAAATATGTCCCATATGAAACAGTATTAAGTTATGATAAATGTGTTATTGTTTAAGGCTATAAAGGTTAAGAGAAAAGGAGAAAATAATTCAAGGGACGAATGCAATGTCACTGAATAATCAATTGTTTGGAGAAAAAGTAGTTTCTGTTAATTTAAAATTGAACATAATGTGCGTAATGACTTCATAAGCGAAATGTTCGTTTCATTGCTCATTTGTATGAGTATACAACACTGAAAATGCTAGTTTCTATTTTATTGTATAGAAAATAAATATAAATAAGCTTTTATAGAAAATGAACGTTGGGTTTTATAATAATCATTATCATTCACCACTCAACACTCAAGAAAACTGATGAATTTAAGCAGTTCGAGATGCAGCCAATGCAGTGTAACAGCAGTCTATGCCACATTCGAAAATTCTTATATTTTTATGATAGTAGGCTAAGAAAATAATTTTAAATTAATTGATCATCGTTCTTCGTTCTACATAGAAAATAATACAACAGAGGACTAAACTGCAGCTTTACTGTTTTACCTTATTTGTTTCAACTTATTTCACTGCCTAGCATTTTTGAAATGCCGATTTTTACATTTTTTAAACAAAATGAGTTAACTACTTAGCATTTTTTTTATACTTACTACACTACTTAATTCTTTTGCATAAACGTTTTCATGTTTCTATTACTACAATTAGTGTACACAGACAATCTACTGTGGGGACTGATTCACAACTGCCCAGCATATTGGAAAGTATCACATGTATTTTGAATGGTACATACGCTTTCTACCAGATAAAAAATGAGCCTGAAAACGTTTTGACGTTTCATAATACGTTAGCACCCGGAAAGTAGTAATTCATTTGGCAAGATTATGATATGATTGAATATCCTGTATAAAAAGAGTACACTGCTTAGAAAGAATTTAATAGACACCCCATAAGGAAGGTGCATCGTGCCGTGTAACGAATCACGTGTTTGTAGCCAGTGTAAATTGTAGGAATATAATGCTTTCCAATTAGTGAAACTGTGTCGTGTGAAATAGCTGTGCTGAAAGGAAAACGTCTCTTCCAAACTCTGTCAGTTTGGAAGAGAGACCCTGTGATAGGATACCATGATGCTGATCTATATGTTGATAATTTGGACCATTCCAGGTTAACAATCACTGAAACCACACTGAGATGGAAGCTGATGGAATCAACTGAAGTGCTACCCGCAGTTGAAGACCATCGACACTCACAGAGAGTAGAGTGGTATGAAGGATAACATGTAACAACTGCCAGTCGTCGGCATAGACGTTGAATGCGGAGTTATGGGCATCGATTCGAACACGATTGTGCACAAAAACTTTCAGAACCAAGGCTCCCAACATGTATTTCGTTAGTAAATCTGCAAATTGCAAGGCCCAACATTTTCCAAACCAATATGAAACGTCGTCTTCGGAGGTGCACAGATCGTCTATAGTGGGAAGTGGAAGTTTGAAAAGCTGTGGTATGGAAGGCAACAAATCTCGCTATACCCTCTACGGAGCAGATGGACGGGTATGGGTGTGGCCGATGCTCGGTGAATGTCTCTTATACAGTGCTATAAAATTCAGAGATTGCAGTATGATGGCATGGTCCTGTTTTTCCTAGTTTGGTCTCGGACATCTGAAGTCCCAGAGGTATATAAACATTCTGGATAATGTAATACATCCTACTTTGTGCAGTTTTTATGGAAATGACCATTGTCTCTTTTCAGTAGGACAATGCACTGCGTCATAAATCTGCTGCTGTAATTGTGTGGTGTGTGGATATGAACGTCACCACACTTGACTGGCCCCTACAGAGCCCTGATCTGAAATCTATTGACCTCAACGGACGCTCCAGTTCTTCTATTGGGATGAAATATAGCGTCGGATGAGGTCAAGGGATGTTCGCCCCACAACATTCCAAGACCTCACTACTTGCGTATAGGACGAATGATTCAAAATTTCCATTGATGGTACGCTTTTGAGAAGTATGCCCTGTGGGATTTCTGCAGTAATCCCAGCAAAACGACGTCTAGTGGGCGCCATGGCTGTTTGTTTCTTACCGGTATGGAGTCCGTTGACTTTTTCCAAAGCGGATATCTATATGAAAACATCAAATTCTATGATAATAGGCAATGAAATTAATATATCTTCTATGTTCAACATATTTCTATGATATTTGCGCTATTAAAATAGTATATCATATACGTAAAATTACGACGATGACAATATTGCTGTTAAAAAATATATCCTGATGAAAAACCAGTTCCTCAGAACGAAGAATTCAGCATCGTTTGCATATGTCAGTTGCAAGAGCTGTTGGAAATTTTCCTGTCTGGAACTGACATCATTCCATTCAAAGAAAAGTGCGTCCTTCGCACTGCACTACAAATTCACTGGATATTGCAACTACAGTTTTTGTTATTGTTTTTTATAGTTTAAAGAATAACACAATATTTAGTTGTTTGTAAATTACATCGTTTCTTCATTCCGTCTTCATTATTTATATATTTCATTATTTTATTGATTATTTCATATATTATTAATTGATCTTCTTCTTCATTTTCTTCATTGATGCATTTTTTATACAGTTGGAGGTACGTAAATACACCAAACCCCTCTTTCCAGTTAACTCCGATATCACGAAAATAGGTGTATTTAATTCGATCAAATCAAGCAAAATAATGCAACCTCGCACGGATGAATGCCAAAATCTGAATGGTGTGACATTGAACGTTGCAGCCTTCGAGGTAAGTGATTTTATTGTATATTCGTTCCCTCTTTAAAATAATCCATGGAACTGTTTCTAGTTAGCTAATGAAGGCAATGGGAACTTAAATTATGCTGAAATGTTACAATTCTTTATTGATATTTAACGTTAATTTTACGAGTTTTTTGAAGATATTGTGCAGAAGATTTTTTCGAAATTTTGAAATCCCTTCTATCGCCTTACTTCTGCACACACACACACACACACACACACACACACACACACACACACACACACACACACACACACACACACACACACACACACACACACACACACACACACACACACACACACACACACACACACACACACACACACACACACACACACACAAATTCTATAATATTAATTATGTTTTTACAGTTCTTTCTATCTTTTTTATCTATTGACTACTTCTTGGAATGATTCTCACAAAAAAATGTGGTCTCCAAATGACGCAGTATAAGTAACCACTTTATGAAACTCCTATTGACTTAGCGAAATATCTGGATAAGCTAATCATGCACTGATTATTTCATCCCCTTCCTCCTTACGTTGCAGGCTGCTAAGAAATTCAATTAGAAATCAATTAGTACACTGAGTTAGGTTTGCATTAAGAACAACCCCGATTTATACATATTCGGCAAGCTAACGAAGTACCAGGTGATATTATGCTCAGGTGCGGCTATTATAAATGGACACACCCATCATCTGTACGTAATCAGTAAGCATTTGCCAGTAATGAGGAAATGTGGTGGCATAAACCAATTTGACCACTGTTAGATAGTTGTGGCCCAGAGGGTAGATGCTATTTCGGAAATAGCCACATTTGTTAGTTGCTGCAGTACTACTGTATCAAGGAGTTGTATCAGGGCTAGATTAACCATGAAATGATATCCGGAAGGGCTCACGTTGGTCATCCCCGCATGGTTGATCATGCATGGTGAGTGTCAGGTGTCAACACTGGTATCTCAGCAACCACGTACACGTACAACAGGCACAGTTCACTCGCCAGGAAGTTCGACTTATTTCCACATCCACTATACGGCATACCATAGCCCGAGGCCAACAAGTGTATCCATGATGACGGCAGGCATCATAATGGTCGCCTCGCATAGGCAAAGGAACGTCGGCAATGGACCTTCGACAGATGGAAGAAGGCCTTCTGGAGTTGAGTAGAATCATGTTTCCTGCTACATCATGTTGTTATACAGGTTCGAATTAGATGTGAACAGCATGAAACCCTATCCCCTGGTTAGGCAATTGAGGTTCAACAGGCCGGTGGAGGTAATATAAGGATCTATGGAGCTTTTTCCTAGCACACTAAGCTCCGTTTAGCTGTGATACCACAAACACCGAATGGTAAAAGCACAGGAATGTGTTAGCCTAACATTTCCACTCATATCTTCAGGAGGTCTACGTCGATTACAATGACATATTTGAACAGGACAACGCACCTTGTCCTGTTGTCACGTGTCCACCTACTGAGTGGTTGGAAGAACATGGCAACGAATTCGGTCCCATTGCCTTGGACCCCAAACTGCCTTGACTGTAACCCAGTCGAAGATGTCTGAGATATGCTAGAACGTGGTGTGAGAACTGCTGACCCTCCTCCGCGGAATGATCGTGAACTGACGGAGTTGTTGCAGTGAACCTGGATGGAATTACGCGTGAAGGATGTTCGTTACATCCTTGTAGAATCTGTTCTGCGAACGGTTATCGCGCAAAGAGGTAGACCAAAGCATTATTAGGTGGTTGTTCCGAATGCAAAGCTACCTCAGTGTATATAACAAAATAAATTTAATAACCACTCAAAACTTCTTGATGAATACAAATGGCAATTTTAATCTAGCACTCAATGAAAACGAGAATTGTTTTCTCTGATGATATCAATATAATTTTAAATAGTCGTAAAATGAAAAACTTACATTCATTTCACGAAATGGGCATGCCTTACATCTGGTGTAATGAAATTATACAAATTATTCCAAATAAAATTATTAGTAAATTTAATGACTAAATTAGAACTCAATCTTTCTTAGGAAAAAATAATAAAAAAGTATTAAATATTTCAGTAATTCATTAAATATTACAGATATACCAATATTACAGTTATTCAATACAATACAAAATCTGTAACACAATATTACACATATTACCAATATACCAATATTTCACTATACTGATGAATTTCTGCATTAAAATATTATGTATCGAATGTGTTTATATTTTCTTTGTATAGTTCCCGTTTCTGATTCGTATTGGCCGAAATAAATTCGGGAAACAGACGCTAGTGAATGGACTCTCTGCAGACGTATTTCTGGCTCTCTCAACATCCATGAACTTCAGGTAAATACAATATACAGTACACTATAGAATGTTTCGTATAGAACATTAATTGAATTTTGTTTATCGTGTGTTGTTCCCCCAATTTTCCCCATCCGCCCCTCTTGTGACGTTCAGTGATGGATTTCTAAGAATGTACTTTTGACTGTAGATCCGTGTGTATTCACATGGCCTATTTGCCTGTTCTGCTCAACTCAACCCACGTTTACGGAAAAAAAACTTTCTATCACTCACTCACGTCTTTTCGTCAAAAGACACCACGTAAAGGTTCTTCACGTCATAGTCGGGAATCGAACGCATGTCTTTCAGAACAAACCGCTTCGTCTATACCGACTGAGTTACGGAGTCTGTAAATTGACGTTGCACGTTATATTATGATATGATATAAATTACATGAAATATATGAGGAATTGTACAATATGAACTATTAAAATGTATGCTGCATGAGTTATACAATATGCTCTAAATTATATTAATTTAATTCATATGCTTTTTTTACAGTAAATATGAATGGTCATAAATTGGATACATGTACGAGGTGCTACCCAGACATTCGGATAATTTCATAATTAAAAAAAAAAATACTTACCATAACTTCTATTTTCTGTCTCATTCGAAGTAGTCAAAGCAGACATTTTCCTATGAATAAAGCAACATTTCATGCAGTTTCAATTTACTTTGAAATTTGCCATATCGGTGCATAAGAAAATCACCTAACCACTAAAACATGGCGTTACAAAAACGTACGTAACCCAAAAACGGCAGCCACTCTGCTTGCCGGCTGTCATCATATTGGTTCACAAAGAGTACTGCTCACCAGTTAAGTGGCGGAGGCTATAGAACAACCGAGTGCACTGTTCCTTGAATTTTTGGGAAGTACCTCGCATATTAGCACCTTTCGAAAAAAAAAAATTGTAAGTCTTACCGTAACCGTCGTATAAATGACATTAAAAGTAAATGAATAACTTGAACATTGACTTTCTATCGTATTATCTTATTTTTGTACATTACATTTTATATTTTCTATCAACCTACCATGTAGCACTGAATAGCGGCTCTTATTCAACTTTGGAAACCTTTGTGCTAAATGCCACATAACTTGTTTGATTAATGAAGTTCACAAAAATAATTATGCTGCTCATTTTATTCACAAATGATTTCTATATTTATACCAAATCATTCCAAATAATAATGTATAACTAATTAACTGATTTAGTATTTCACTTTTCGCTTGCATAGATACCGGCTTATATCGCCACCTGATGGAAGAATATTTGGAAACGTAATTGGAAAGAATTTCACAGGACTGATTGGAACAGTTTATAGGCAGGTACTCGTAATCTGAGATTCTCAGCATTTTATTTCACTAAAAACACTAAATTACTCCAATTTTAAATACTTGCATTAGCACATAGCCCATTATATTACTGAATATATATGCATATTTTGAAAAACATATTTTGGGATGCGGAAAATGATTAAACTTTATGTAAATAAGATGATTATAATGGAATATATAATCAAAAATACTCTAAACAAAACAAACAAATATGCATGAACAAAATGTGTGAATAAGAAAGTGTTATTTTCAAAAATGACACCAGTAAGAGAGAGAGAGATTTAGCTTGCGGTTCTTACCTTTCTAACGTACTGTAAATATTACCGTTGTTCATGTTATAAATATACCACCTGGAACTGGAATCACTTTAACACCAGCTGTATAATATAAAAAATAATAACGAATATTAA
>NW_028328276.1:0-53913 GCF_054136105.1 Typopeltis vanoorti
CAAAGGCAAGGGAAGGCGAAATTAAAATAGTTGGAAGTGCCTGTGTATGATCACAGTAAAGATTGCTCAAGATAACAACAATCTCCAGAAATCAATAATATTTTCGGGGATCCACTTTCGTTACGAATAATTTAATCATATACAACTAGAATATAAAATATTCTATAACTAGAATATGGGGCATCCAAGTTGCCATACTTTTTTGATTGTTTACCAAAAGGTTTTAGCAGTCGATTGTTGGAATATATTCAATAGAGTAAATGATAATAATAATAATAACAATAATAATCATTGTTTACAGCATAAGATTTGGCAGTTATATTAGCACTTTTATAATTTGGTAATCAGTGGGTTACTCAGGGACGCATTCCTTCCTTCCTGCGCCTTGTTTACCGCTATCGGATGTATAATTGATTAGACTTCAAAAGAATAATAATATTTTGAAGTATAACTCCGCGTAGCCTAACCTAACCAATCAAAAGTTTGCATTGAAATTAAGTTCACGGCTTACTTTTTTGGGTACAAGTATAAACTATTCAGACACAATCAAATTTTAGCAGTGTTGCTCTTTCTTTAACCTTTAATAACAAAGCAAACTGCGTCCATTTCTTATGTCCAAAGTATATCTGAAAGTATCACAAAAGATACTTAGGGTTTCTGACATTTAAGTGAAACTTTATTTTTTATTTTTTAATCTTGGGCCCATACTCGAAAGTAGGTAGGTGAACCTATAGTGCATTAGTGCCGTGCATGGGAAGAGTGTATAGGAATTCTGCCCTAGCTAAATGCTTTTTCAGTTATGCAAAGGTTAAGCTTCTTCCATTGGCTTTCTGAATGTTTATCCAATCCCTTGCACCAATGTCGTTCCTACTTTGCCCACTCTGTAGCTGGTCGTGTTTCATAATTTTATGTGAATCTCATCTAGTAAAGGCTGTCAGCCTATAGCGCATTAGTTTTATATTATGGGGTGGGCTAAGGATTACATAACCTGAAATACCTAGAGACCAAATCTGGATCTTTTTAAAAGCCTTTTCAGGCTACCATTTAAGCAAGGTGGTGGTCTCACACTGGGCGAAGAAATCGTCTACCACCTACAGGCATTCGCGAACATACACACAGTAAGATTCACATGCACAGCACGTTGGGTAGAGCACGAATATCTGACTACTTAGTCTATCACTAAAAACATAATTAAACTTCTATGTTGTTACAACAGGATGACTGATGATGAACGAGACAGGGGGGGAGGGATACACACACAAGGATATATATCTGGGTTTTTCGAAAGCCTTTGACAGATTATCGCATGTCATATGGGTATTTCATTAGAAGAAAGTGGGGATGCCAGTGAAATTATTCTATTTGTTATTTACAAATAATGTAAACTTGGGGAAGAGGTATGATAACTGTATCATAAATTGCGACCTTCCAGAATGAGTCGAATAGTTGGGTAGATGAATAGTGCTACCAGTTCGTTCTGGTTTTCAAATGTGTAAGATTTTAAAATGTCTGTTGTGTAAATAAAGATTTATGCATTGCAAAATTTGTTTTCCGACAAGATTGTACCCTCTCCAAGCATTGTTTAAAGGATGCGCACTGTAGTTGGGCTCATAAATGTAAGATAAAGTTTTTTAAATGAAGCATACACATATGATAATGTTGATAATGTGTACACATTAGTTGAAAGAATGTATGGGATTGAAACTTCATTTTTATTGCTGTGTGTTAGCAGGATATGCATGTCATCCATAATATTATTTGTAATCTCAAGGAGGAATGATAGTGTTGAAGAAATACTCGTAAGTAGCTAGAAAGGATAGTTACAAATCAAGTTGTTTTCAAGTAGTGCTTGATATTCACGAAACTTTTACAATGAGTCAGTACAGTAGAATAATAGGGTATATGATGTCCTGGAAATGTAACAATACAAATAATATACCAGTGACGAAAAGATACTTCACTAACAATATACAAGCAACTCATCATGGCAGTTGTAATAAGCTTTCCCCCACTAGGTTGGTTAACATATTAAATTCTTGTTTGTCTCCGTTTTCTACACCCCATAAGCAGTCTCTGCATGAATTATCATCAGGCTAATAATTCATGCACAGATTGCTTTCATACTGATGAAATTGGTATGAATGTATACGTACTAATTACGGTAGGTCAGTTGACTTCATTGGTTGGTATGTATCCCTATAATATTTGCACGCTCTGGAAGTGTGTGTTGCATTACATCATAGTGAGTCACTTCCCAGACTGGTGTTAACCTGTATTGATTTCGAAGTAGTTGACTTCTAAACTACTTAGAAATATTGTGAGCTAATTATTTTTCACACCACCCCCCCTTCCTAGATTTGAACTAGTTATAATATGAAAATGCCTCACGCATAAGACACACAAATGTTTCTTATTTGTTTATACTATGGCAAAGGATGGATTAAAAACTAAAATTTAATTTCTTGTTTTGCATGAGCTAAACGTTTTTAGAAAGATTTAATAAAAATTCACGTTAAGGACAAATAATTAGTTATGAACAATTATGAAACAGGTGCGCTGGGTATTGCAAAAGCATATGATTGCGTGTAGCATAGGGAATTGCTCAGATAGTTGCTGTTCCATGGTTTGCTTTCTATCCCTTGTAATTAGGAACGGAGTTTACTCTCTGGTCGTTATTTCTACAACGACATAAATGGCGTCATCTTACCAACCTTAAACCCTCATAGAGACCATATTTCTAAACATTAACAGATTTATTAAAGTAAACAATATAATCAAACAAATTTCGTAGCCATCGATTTTACATCATCAGAGATACAAAACTTGTACCCCCATACATAATAAAAAAAACAAGGATAAATCGTACACCAAGTTTCTTCCCCATTGATCAAAAATCTAACAACAAAATTCTGGCCTCTAAAAAAAGCTACAAGTTTTTATTTGTAGTCCTTTTTCAATAAAGGCGATGCTTTTCATCTGCTCAGTTACAAATCTCAAATCCTCCAACCTTGGAATTGTTTTCACATTCGGGATGGTGATGCTATTGAAAAGACGGCTACAGTATTAAAAAAAAAAAAAGAAGAAGAAGAAGAAAAGAAAAAAAAAACAAAAAAAAAACGACCATCATAAGACTAATGTACTATAGTTTCCGAAACCTACGGTATGAGATTAACATTTAAAAATATAATTTATTTAATTTAATTCATAATTAGAAAAAATTAAAAATATGACAAGCGAATATTTACTCTCCCAGGCTATGAGCATTTTATTCACTTCTCGTATCATTTTCGCAGAAAGTTTTCTTTTCCTCGGGACACTTTAACCTGTGGACAAATTGATTAGTTAACGCTAGTTTGGTATTCAACGTACGGATGCTTACAGCCTTTGTTATCGTTTTCATGAAGCCAGCGATCTATAGCTGAAAAATGCTATGTTAAAATGTGTCGTTAGGTATATCTCCCAAAACGTCATGTAATCAAGAATCGTTCGACGCCCATTTGGAAATTGACTGTTCCTATAAAATACTATTTAC
The DNA here is from genome assembly GCF_054136105.1 of Typopeltis vanoorti. Taxonomy (NCBI): domain Eukaryota; kingdom Metazoa; phylum Arthropoda; class Arachnida; order Uropygi; family Thelyphonidae; genus Typopeltis; species Typopeltis vanoorti. The sequence continues at coordinate 3,533 of NW_028328276.1, forward strand.
GAAATCAAGTGCTAACTTGTATCACTAGTTAGTAAAATCAGATCCTTCAGAATATTCCATACAATCAACTAGAGCATGACATCGCAGAAATATTTTTAAACAATTGAGCTGTTAATTATGATTTTAACTTCTTTTTTTTTTTTAATTTCACGAATGGGCACTATTCTTAGGCCAGAGTTTTTGAAATGAAACTACAAAAAGAAATTAAACTATAGGTAGAAGTGTTTTTTTTTTTTTTTTCTGTTTGACGCATACGTAAGGCATTCATCGCTGAATTGCTTGAATACTTGCTATTTTACATTATCTTTTGAAATAGATCAAACAAACGTATTTACAAAGTATAGCACACTGCCAACTGCTGCGTTTAGCACGCACACACACACACACAAAAAAAATTCTAATTACGAATGTAATTAACGCACTCAAAAATATTGTTTCCTCAAATGTATATTTCTTTATCACGCATTGGTGAGATTAATCACATGATACGAACAGAAATACGCTATCTTGTTATACGCTATAATATTTTGGAATGACAATTTTATTATTCTTTGAGATTTATAAATTCGATTTGTTACCATTTATATGAATTATGAAACTACGAAGGAACACTGATGACTAATACGTATCAAACTTAATTCATGCTATGTTTATTTATTTATCATTTAATTTTATTATTATTTTTTGTGTGTGTTTATAACACACCACTTATATAGGAAAATAGAAAACATTTCGAATAATAACGTGGGGAAGGAGTGTCCCAGGTTCGATTCCCGTTGTAGACGTGAGGAATTTGAGGATCTTCTTCAGGCATAGCCAAGTTAGCCGGTCTTGGGCGCGGTCAGTAGGTTTTTTTCCGACAGTTTATCTGGCGTTTTTTATCCCGTAAACAGGCAAACTGGCCCCATGAACAGTCAAAAATATATCCCCCCAGCGGCAGACCAGGCGACGGGTCGGTTGGGAATAGCACTAACAAGAAGTCGCATCTAAAGTAACACGCGGACCCTGCATGGGAAGCGGGAATAACGCGTAGTAGAAGAAGATTATAAGATCACAAAAAGGGAAAAAAATACATAAATAAATAAATAACAGTCAAAGTGTTGATATTTTTAAAATATCCATTTGCTATGACCTCTTAGAGTAGCAGAATTCCAAATCTATTAAATATATTTAATGCAATGGGCTTTGTGTAGTCCTGAGGATATGATGTTTACCTCAATAGTGCTAGGCTGCCTGAAGAAAACGGTTGCTGATTTCAGTAGTCTCCTTAAAGGCACATTTCCTAGTCCTTTCCTAGCCATCGAGTTGGATAATTTATATCAGAAGCAGGGGAAGTTCTTTTTCCTCTGGGAACTTGGGTTTTTATCTACATATCTCAAAAAATCGATTGTTGAACTGACACTGTTTTATACATAATATTCATCAGTTAAGGCCGAAAGATGGCATCAGTGGTCTTCTGTAATTTCTCCCTTGAAAGTCTTTATGCAAACAATTTCAGCTCATCTGTCAGTGAAGGTTTACGAATGGAGACAGCTACACATCGATTAAAAAAAAAAGAAAAAAAGTTACTCAAAGAAGCTTCGCGTACTCCTTTTAGGGGATCTGATTTAATATTTATTTATTTACTGCAGCAAAATTCCATCTTCCTTTCTCTTATTGCACTGGTTTTCAAAAGTTTATGTGTCATAAGCTCCATCACTAAAAATATTTTACTATCATTGTCATATTTTAAACAAAATCTCCTGTTAGAGTTAGGCACCAAGAGATGGTAGCACTTGTTTGCTGGTCTCTTCATCAGTAGCCGCCTATAATTAGTGATAGATATGGGCAAGCTATCTCTGATTGGCTACCGGTGGAGATTGAACTGCCCACTCACACTCCAAAAGCAAGATAGGGTGTAAAGGTCTCGCCTAATCCCTATTAGGGAATAAAAGGTGTTAGCTGATTTATTTATTTTATGTTATTAGTTTTGAATAATAACTTCTCCACACCTAATCATTGATTCCAATGCATTAGTAATTGTTAGTGTTTTTGAATGTATTCGATTACATTTGTTTTACAGTCACAAGAGCGCTTAGTTTCTTCCCGTACGAAAATTACTGTTCATAAAATGTTTTATCCATCATAGAATATTTTATGAACAGTGATAGATATTTTTCAACCTCAACGATTCGAAAACGATTTCCTCTTATTGGTAAGTAATTTGGATTTCTATCACTTGTGAGTTAATGAGGACTTCAGTTTCCTGTTAACAGTAATTTTTTTTCATGACTGAACTCGTCAGAACAAAATTGAAGGAGACGCGATTGCTTGAACTCTCATCTTCAAGACACAAATTATAAGCTTTTTTTTTTTTTGGACATAATTTATTCTCAATCAGGGAATAGATAATAATCTTTTCCCAAATACAGGTTGATGTTTATTAGAAAATAGAAATCTGATCTTGACTGTTGAGCTGAGCATTGTCAAAGATAAGGTGACAACATCGAAGATAGTTTTCGCCAAAAATATAAAATAAATAAATACTAATTTTTGTTTTGGTAGCACTAAAAGTAACTAGATTGTCATTGTCCCTACATCCTTCGCTGGAACAACAACCTAGTCACTTTTAATGCTTCCCAAACAAAATATTGTATTTTTTCAAAATATTTTGATATCAGTGTTTAGGGCATGGATAGCAGAACATATTGATGCGTGAGATGTCTTGTAATGCATGATTTATTGCATGCGCAGAAGGAATACACAATGCTATCATCAGAAAAACTTTAGATTGGGTTTGCGATCAATGAGAGAATGTCGTTTATGTATATGGAAAGAGGATGAGTGAAATCAGGTGTTCCTAAAAACCTAGTTTTTAGGAACACCTGCATTAATAAGAAAATCTGAAACGAGAGAGAGAGAGAGAGAGAGAGAGAGAGAGAGAGAGAAAGCACATTTCGCGATTACACGCAGTGGTAAACGATCTGATAGAAAATAGACTATAAGCAAGCAATTTCCTGAAAATTCCTCGATGACAAACTCTTCTAAATGGCGTAGATGTACGAGTGGTGTGCAGTAGTGCAATCAGTTTCCTCCAAACCTTTTCGTACCATGCATCGATTGGTATTTGATGTAGGCAAGGAGACTTAAAATGGATCTAGACTGGCGAAATCCATATTGGTGTTCAATTATTAGTTAGCAGTTCACTAGTGGTTGAAGAATTTGACGGTTGATGACTTACTCCATTACTTTAGGCAGCGGATAAGAGCAATTGGTTTTATGGTAGATAGTTTTATCACAGACACTTATTCCATATTTTTTTAACAGCTATATTTGGGCTTGCTTCCATGTTGAGGATAGATGCCGAGTGAATGTAATATACTTTATGTACAGATGATAAGGAACTAGTCCGCTTTAGTTCAGGAATGCACCTATTGATTGCAAATCATGGAATACTATCAGAACGAGAAATCTTTTAAACTATTCAGTTTTATTAAGATTCTTCGGAAGTCTTTCTGACAGAAAGCTACGGGATGTATGCAGTGGAATATTCCTTGGTCATGCATGCAGGAGTTGAATGAGAAAAATAATGTCAGGAGATATTACAATACTGTCATTTGGATGATTGAGAGTGAAAAAGCAGAGACAGACCGAATTTTTTTTTTTTAAGTGCAACCGTCATTTATGTAGTACATTAGTTTTCTCCGACATCAGACTTTACTCTGTTAATGATTAAGTTAAGGGGATAATAAATCCCGCATTATTTTAAAGCCGGATACGAAACTCGGGGATCGAAATCTATCGAAATCTAAGAGTTTCATGCCGAAGAACTATCGGCGAGTCCAAGCGTAAATCATCACTTGGGTGGTTCAACACTATGGCAACTCGTGTCAAAGGTGGAGCAAGATCCGTCACTCTCTTTAATATTTTCTCATAATGTAAAACCCATCTCCTAGGAGATGTATTACTGTTTTACATTATGAGGGGAGGTCACTACCCAGACCGGTTTCGACCTTTATTGAGATCTCATCAGTGGGTAGGTATACTTGGAATACAAAAGTTTAAGTGAACCGAACTTACATATACCCCTACTAACGAATTGCCAGACCGGTGTACCCATATGTTATTATTACTACGATAAAGAGCCAAGAGCCTCTTGGCTCTTTATTACCGGTTAATGATTGTTTTGCAGATGTTGCGGCATCAGTGTAGGCTCTGAATGAAGCCCGTCTCATCACAAACCACTTATGAATTGTTGTTTGCTTTTCTTGGACTACCTTGGCTCGCTTATTGGAAAATAATAGCTTGTGTGATGCACAGGAATTCTGAATGCAGGAGGCAATGCAACGACATAGAATATTTATGTAACACACTTACAACAAATATATGAATCTGGTGAGCAGGCATAGTAATCAGTTCAAGGAGTAGATATACGATAGTGAATGGCTGGGTAGGTTTTCCGCTACGATGCATGATATTAGTATAGGTCATTTCAACAGTGTACTTGGAAGGAGAAATGATTAATGAAAGATTCTAGACTGAGCATCCACTGGCAAGGTAAGGACTTCACGCTCACAGAGCATAAGAAAATGTTATCTTCGCAGTGGAGGAATCACGCAGAGTGTAATTTGAACTGTAATGATAGTCAGTGATTTTTTGTGGCAGTAATTTGTGGGATTTGCATGGACTACTCAGCCTTTTAAACGTGTTACCATCAAGTTCTTTTCCGTATGTTGTCTGCCTGTCGAACTGTTTCTTGCTGAATCCTCGAAGATAGAGGAGGCTCTGAATCTCCACAGTATATTTGGCATGCCGTTGAAGGATATTGCACACACAACTTGTGAGAATATTTGAGGGAGGGATTAGAAGCTGGTACCTGTACTTTGTGGAATAATCATAGCGGTAATGACACGGAACCCTGCACTTGTCCATCGACATTAAAAAAAAAAAGGGCGAAAGAGTGACGTATCCGAATAGGCATCAGTGACACTTATCGGCCAATCAGTATCTTTTGGTTCTTTCAATAATAAATATTCCCATGAAATAAATATTTCACAGATAGGTCAACACGACATCTTCTCTGGTTTAATCGTGTAGACATTTCTGGAGAAAAAAAAAGTCCTTGAGGAAAAAAAAAGCTTCGTGTGTGCTGGTTAAATTCAAATCCCATACATCTGCAAGTGCCTTCCCCAAGTGCGAAATGTGTTGGTCATTTTGCTTTCCGGAACTTCTGACTTTTCGCTATGAGATCTAACACATCTTCAGTTGAACATCCTTCGGGTACAAGACGAGATTCGAATCGGTCTTTCGATGAAAAATGGAGTCGTTTCTACGACTGCTTTATATAAACATTTTTCATTAAATAACCGAACACTCTTATTACTTGCTTATTTATCAAATTGAGTTATAATTATTATCAAACTTAATTCATAAAATGTTAGGGACCAAGTTAAGATTATGGTTGATTCGAATTAAAAATCTTTTTTACCTATCTATGGTATTAATGTACACGTACATTAATACCTTAACTGGACTAAGAAATAATCAGAAATATAGCTTTAGTGACCAACCAACCGACCTCTTTTCAGTCCTCTCCAGACCTCCAGTAAGTACAGTAGTAGTCTCGCACCAGGAGATAAAATTCATTTGCTGCTTAGAGAAAACATTCTTTAACGTCTATGTCACAGCGGGATCTAATCTGTGGCCTACTGTTTGTAGAATAAAAATGCTATTCACTTGGTTAATTAGAATGGTAAATGAATAACAGGTAACTGTAAAAACATGACCAAGATTACACACACACACACACAACTATCAATAATTGTTCGGACACTTTAGCAATTTACAGTTGATACTAGTAGGCGAACCCCAATATCGCGTATGTTCTTGTTTGGTTTTAATCGCCTCCTAAATCCTTTGAGGGAGGCTTTTCAGCAAAAGTGCGCAGACATCAGGCGAAATTTGTCTCCATTTCTCCATCAAAGCAGCACTGAGTTCAGCGACAGATCGAGGACGCACTGCTCCAATTCGTCCCTCAGAGGTTGAGGTCAGGACTCTGCACAGGCCAGGGTCGTTTAACACCCATCTCTTCATACTATTCCATAACAGCTGCAGCTTTGTCACATGGGGCATTGTTGTTCTCTTAACAAAAGATCGAATTTTAACAATTAGTGTGACACACAGAACCAACAACATTATAGAACGGAAATCACGTAACAATACCTGACAAAGAATAGTCTGCCCTATAGATCATTTACCTGAATCTAACCATTAAGGTGGGCAATCTCAACTTATGGATGTGTTTCGTCTCCTTCTGAATTTAAGAAGCGTTAGCAATCAGTAGGATTGCTAAAGGTGAGTACGGTTGACAGATTCACGTCAATGAATTTAGTAGAGAAATCAATGGTTTATTTCAGAGATACTGTTTTATATTTAAACTTTTGAAAATTTTATACGGTATTTGATATTTGAATTGATTTGATAAAATTACATGCATTATATGTTTTGAAAAATTTATATCTGAAAATACAAAACCTGATGTTTTGTATTTTCAGCCATCCACCGTGGGGGAAAAAAGGTGGTGGTGGTGGGGGGGGTGTAATTGGTAATTGGGAGTGATTTCAATGGGTTTATTTAAGTTTTTTCTTTGTTTTAAGAGCAAATAATCTACTCTTAATACCGACCGAAAATTTGAGGAACGGTGATTAAAAAAAAAAACTTGCAAAGGCGAACCATAGACCAGATCCCAATGCTCAAAGACTTCACATCGTGAAAAGATAGTCTGCCTCGAAAATGCAAAATACACTTTCTAGTTATGTGAAACGGTGAAAAATAGACGAAGATAAGATACCAGAAAGTATTAAAAACATTGGTGACAATAGTTCTGTTGTGTCATCAACTGTAAACAATTAAGACATGCTTTCCAGCCTAAGGAATTCATTGAGATGTGCTACGAAGACGAATTTACATTTTGTAAGAGAATACTAGCACTGAAAGAAACTCGAGATTACTACATTTTCCAGACCTCTGTAAAGAGAGACATTTAAGTTTCACATTCTTTTTTTAATTTTTCATAAAAAATGCTGTGACACAGACTTTGCCAGAAATCACCGGGTAACAACACACGATAATACATCAAAACACCTAAAATGTCTTTTTAACACAGTCTATTCTAAAGCTCAATTCAATAAACCATTTACTGTCTTCAAAAACATAAGGACCCACTGGATACATGACATGTAACGTAAAGAATTTGTGTCAATTATTGCCGATATCGTTCAACCAAAATTAGAAGGAAATCAGACTCCAGTAGTGAATATTTTTCTTCTAGATACTTCGTGGCCGGGGGGGGGGGTCTGACGTGGTTCAAGAAATGCTCATACTTGAACCAATCTAACATGAGCCTATATATATTATTTTTGGTCTAGCTCCCACTGATGAGCCTTCAATCAAGGTGGAAACCCGTCTGGGTAGTGGCCTTTCGCATAGCATTATACATGTCCGTAAGGATATGTATGTATTGCATTATGAGATAAATATATATATATATATATATATATATATATATATATATAATATATATATATATATATATATATATATATATATATATATACTAGAGGTCCCCCCCCTGCGCCTACGGTGCCCAAACCCCGAGTTTCGGACTAGTAGGCCGGTTCTCCTTGAATTCTGATGACTCGAATTTTGAAGACTCGACCGACACTCAGGGTAGCCCCTGAGTTTTAAAACGAAAAACCAGAAAAAAAAACGTTACATAAAAAGGCTTATAATTTTACATTGTAGAGTGTATATATATATATATTATCTGATTATATATGTTATTTGATTATATATATGTTATTTGAAGTTACTGGGAACGTATTACCACGTGCTTTGACGAACAAAAGTTGGTTGTCATGTTACTCTGTATTCGCTTTGTAGTAGTACAATGAAAGTATATTTATAAAGTTTTGTCACAAGTGTTTTCAATGAAAATCAGCCCATAACATAAACGTTTTGTGACCCCGATTACTTGCCATTGGCTATGAAAAGTCGTTACATTTTTAATAGCAATTCTATCCCCCTATTCCAGCTCTCTCAGAAAAAATATTCCACGTTATTGTACTTTGAATTGATTTGCTGTTTCATATGCAGTCAGGCCATAATGAATTATTGCTTAATACAAACTTGGGATTGTGTGTCTAATCAGGAAAAGTTCTTAATTTCTTTTGAAGATAGTTAATCGAGCTAGTCTACTTCTTGTCCTGATAGACGTGAAGACCGAGATATTTTGCTGTTAGTGTTCTGTGTTTTTGGCAATGCATAAGCATTTTGCTTCTACCCTACTCCGATCTGTTTCATAACAATTATTGGTTTTTCAATAAATGGTAATCAAAGTCTGGTGTATGTAATCTGCATTATAATATGTCTTTCTTCTGTTAAGGGAAATAAAATTGCTATGATCCATTTTGTAATTCGACTTGCTGTTAATTTTCTGTTTCAAATGATGTGACTATATCGACTTATTCTGAAAACTTTTATGAGTCTATTATACTTAACAAATTTTGTTTGACAAATTGTTAATTTATTATAATTACTCTTAATATCCCTATTCGTCTGAAGAATTCCCCTGAACGACATTATTGTTAATAAATAAACATACACATGTAAACCATAGTACTAAATTATTTTTAATACGTAAATATTTCGTTAATTCAAACAATACTAGGTATCACATACAGTTAGGACGCATGCGTACAATGGAATCCTACTATGCGTGCAGTAGCATGTTATAGAATTCAATTAAAATAAATGTATCTGATAAAAAATAAATTAGAATAAAATAACATACATAAATTTATTTTACACAATTAAGGATGACAATTTCCCAGACTTTAGGGATAGTAAGAGCGTCATTGCGGTTGGGTCTGCGATGTCTTCAGCACTTTCTTTATATAAAATTATGTTTATATAAGGATCTATGTAAAAGTTTGGTGTTTTTCTATTTGATCCTATGATTTGGGTTTTCAACTCTCCGTGTTGTGCGCGTGATTTGTGCGGTTTGATAAGATGGATATGGTCTTCATGTTCCGAAATGCGTTCACTAATAGATCTTCCTGTCTGCTCGTAGTGAGACATTTTACAGGAACATGGAACTTCGTGAACACCAAGTAGCATCAAATGTGAGAGTTTGTCTTTAGGAGAAGGTAGCAAATTATAGATCTGGTTGATTCGTTTGTAGGTAGCAGCAAGTTTGTATTTCTTCGTAATTTTTGACAGACGTTCGGAGATGCCTTTGACATACGGTATAGGAATCGTACGAGATAGTTCTTGTCTAGGTTAATGTGTGGGGAAGTGACTGATGATTTTTTGAGTTGTTTTTGGATTGTATCCATTTAGTATGGCTGTATTTTTGATGATTTCCAATTCTTGGTTTACCAATTCTTCGGCGGAGCAAAATCTGTGTGCTTTGATGCCATATTTTTGAGATAGATGCTGAGCAGAAGAATTGTGAATGTAGCGACCTGAAAATGTCGGCTTACGATAGACAGAAGTGGAGATGGAACCATCTTCTTTTCGTTGGATGTGTAAATCCAGAAAGGAGATACTTTATGAAGATTTTTTTTTCTAGTGTGAATTTGATACGAGGATGAAGAATGTTGATTTTTTTTCTAGTTCTTGTTCAAAATGACTCCAGACGGCAAAGACGTCATCAACATATCGTAGCAAAATTTTTAAATTATTATTTTAAATTTTTAATTCATATTACATGGTATATACCTGTTTATGAGTGAAAATCACCGGCGCTAGCTCTTGTAAATAGGTGATACTTGTAGACCTATGTTATTAAAATAATAGTAGCAATAATAATAACACATTATTAAAGTATCAATGCTCTATTACACTGCACATTACACGTTTCCAATATACAACTCATTGCGATTTCTTACACAGATTCAACAAAGAAAATGTTTCCATTTTTTTTGTGATCGTGTCTTTTTGAATGCAGTTCTTAACTGTATACAATAATTCAAGAAGTCTGGAAGAGTTTGAATCAATTGCAAACTGCATTACTCTAATGATGCAATGAAAAGCCTGTTCATGTATACGAATTTTCGTTGAAATATCCTGTTCTCCGGCTGCTGCTTCTTCTCCTCATCCTCCAGATCTTCGTTTTGGGTATTTCTTACCGCTAGTAGAGCTGAAGCAGATTCAAAGCTGTAATGTGAGGCTCGATGGTCATCACTCAGAACAAAGTTCTCTCTATCACAGGAAAGTTCTTTTCCTCGGCAGAGATTGAATATTGCAGCAATGTTTTCACTCGCCTCCTCCAAATTATCTGTCATATCACTTTCCCCAAACCCACCTTTAGCAAAACACTTTTTTTACTGTTTCTGCTTTAATTTTCTTCACCGCCAACCCGATCCAATTCACAGCATCCAGAACCGATACAGATCTTGCTAATGCGTAAGAGCTATCGGCTTCTTCTACATTCGAAATCAAAGATTGCATCAGAAATCGTCTGTACTGTGATTTGAATGTGTAAATAACACCCATATTCATTGGCTGTAATACACTTGTTGCATTTTCTGGGAAGCAGGCGAATTTCACATCTGAAAGTGTTACCTTTGGGTGGCAGGTAGCATTGTCAAGAAAAAGGATGACATTTCTATTTTCCTTCTTCATTTTTGCATTAAACATGTTTAACCACTCTTCCATTGTAGCTGCAGTCATCCAAGCCTTTTTATTCTTTCTCCAAATAATTACACTGGTCAATTATTAATTTTCAGGTTCTTGAAACATCTTGGTTTTGCTGCTTTTCCAATTACGAGAAGCTTTTCCATTTTTTCCTACCATATTCCCATACAATAACACTGTAAGTCTTTCTTTGGACATTTTGCCCCCTGGTACACTTTTCTCCCTTAACCGCGAATGATTTTGTTGTTAATTCCGAAAAAACAATCTTATTTCGTCCGCATTGTAAGTGTTTTTAGGTTCATATAGTGAAATTAATTCTAACAGTTTTAGTATCCACTCGCTCATACACTTTCATCCACATCTTTAGATTCCCACTAGACTTCGCTCCACACAATATTGTGCCTCTTTTTAAAACTATCCAACCATCCTGCCATTACAATGTTATTTATTAGAACTATTCTTAAAACTTCTTAAAACTATCCAACCATCCTGTAGACGTCTTAAACTGATCATTCCCGAGAGATTTGGCTACTGCGAGAGCTTCACTTTGGACCATTGGACCCAGGGCCGACCCTAGGAATTTTGTCACCCCGTGCAGTAGCATATTTTGCCGTCCCTTCCCCTTAAAAAAAAAAAAACCTCTTTTAATGACGTCTTAAAAGCCATGCTGTTAAGCTAGGCTTCAACATCTCTGATCATGAATTCTAAATCCATAAGTTAAGGAAAAATAATCATAAGCTGTATTTTTTACAGAAAGAGAGAAAGAATTAACCCTTTAACACTACATTCTTTTAATTATTATGATGTTTTTAAAAATATACAGTACAATGAAGTTTTATTATGTAAAAATTTAACTAACGACATCCTGAAGTCTGTTTCAATAGAGAAGGAATAAATGACTTTTTTTATGATTTATTTTTCGTGTACTTTAGGCCAATTTTGCCGCCCCAAAAAAATTGATGCCCCGTGCAAATTCACGTTTTGCGCCTTCGGTAGAGCCGGCCTTGATTGGACCGGATATGTGAATGTTTTTCGATCTTGCATTCGTGAACCACTCCCACAGTACCTCGTTGCCGGTTGCCTTTGCTTTCCTCTTCATTCAACCGTTTCCTTGCAGCCACTCATTCCTTATTTTATCCTTTTATTTAAGTGTGTTGTATACTTGCGTTTTGTCACACTTAAACCGCATCATTATTTCCCGTACCGAGAATTTATCCTTTTCTTTAGCTTCAATGACTTTGACTTTTTCGTTTAGCTACAACGCCACGTACGATTTAGCCACGATGCAAAAAATGAATTGATCAGTTGGTTGAAATTCGGGTTACTGAAATGTTTGGACTTCTTAAACTGATCAACATTAATTCTCAAAAGATACAGTAAAAGCAACACAAGTGCCAAAATCTAATAAATATAAGTGTATTTTTAAAACACTTTCCGCTTTATACAATACCGAAATCGATACCGAAGACTTTTTGCGCACAAATAATTTATGTAGAAAAGTAAATTAATAGTTTGATTGATTCTAATCATGTGCAAATAAACATTCCGGTATCCACAGTTAGTTTTATGGGAGCCTTAGTTACTGTTGGTTTAGCAGGGTTTCTTTCAGTTTATTCCATTAAGGGTGTATCTAATTTTTTAAGATGTGATTTAAATTCAGAATTAAGTATTCCGTCAGATACAGTTGGTGCTGTCGTTATTAACAAAACTACAAATGTTCAATCTGATGAAACAGGTGGATCAGTTATTATTAAGGATATTAGCATTGAACCCCCCCTCCAACAGATGTGTAGCAAAGATATAGATTTTTAAACGCGTTCAACTGATATTCCCGTTATTATCAAAGAAATTATCATCGTAAGCTATTATAAAATATCGTAATGGAGACATATTATTATAATATTTATTGTATTCATATTGAACACAAAACATACACAGCGAATATTGCAAAAATCAAACGCAAATATTACGTTTGTAGCATCTTACATACACATTTGACATGGCACGTTATCTTAGATTTTTATTTGGATAGATTTATTATTATTGTATATTTTGTAGTCCAAGCACATGAAACGATTAGTAATAAACAAATTAAGAATAAAAATCATAAAAGAAATCTAATGACAATTTAATGTGGTCGATGTGTTTGAATACTGCTACACAAAAAGTCAATATCAGGTGATCCAATACTTTCATTGATAAATAGGACCTGCGTTTATTTTCAATTACCAATAACGATGAAAATGCTGTTTTACAAAGGTATGCAGAGGCGAAAGGAAACAGTCTTGTATTAGTAACATTATTTTTTATATAATTAACTATAGCAGAAACTTCTGATAACATTTTTCTTAGCGATTCTTCCATTCGTCAAAATACTAAGTGTTCTCTATGGATAAGACAATGAACATGTCTTGCATTCGATAAACGTTTTTTTTTTTTTTTACTTCTGCTACAAAACCTGAAATTCTCCCAGTCACGGCTATGGCACCATCAGTGCAAATCCCGATGCACTTTTGCCAATGAAGTTCATATTCTTTTAAAAAATTATTCACCTTGTCAAATATATCTTTTCCTTTGGTTGTACCAGAGATTTCTGCTAAACAGTAGATCTTCATGAATTTGAAAATTATAGAGGTATCTAACAAAAACCATTAAATTAGCCTCATTTGTATTATCCGTAGATTCATCAAGTCGAATGGCAAATGCATTACTTTGTTTGATTCGTGAAATTAATGTAGACATGATATTATCAGCAATGCAATATACTCTTCTTTTAATTTTGTTACTAGACACCGGAATTTTTCTTAAAAGTTCTTATATTACCTGAACTAGAAAAGGAAAGAGACCAGGTGTCTTAATGTTTGGAGAGTGGCCGCCCAATCAGAGATCGCACAGAATCCCCAGAGACGTATCGTCTTCTGACGCTAATCAGGAAAATGATGTCCAAAAGCAAAGAGACGTTTGCTATTATCAATTTGGCGGCGATTACCCAGAACTTAAGGAAAGAGACCAGGTGACTTCGGTGTTTGGAGAGTGGCCGCCCAATCAGAGATCGCACAGAATCCCCAGAGACGTATCGTCTTCTGACGCTAATCAGGAAAATGATGTCCAAAAGCAAAGAGACGTTTGCTATTATCAATTTGGCGGCGATTACCCAGAACTTAAGGAAAGAGACCAGGTGACTTCGGTGTTTGGAGAGTGGCCGCCCAATCAGAGATCGCACAGAATCCCCAGAGACGTATCGCCTTCTGACGCTAATCAGGAAAATGATGTCCAAAAGCAAAGAGACGTTTGCTATTATCAATTTGGCGGCGATTACCCAGAACTTAAGGAAAGAGACCAGGTGACTTCGGTGTTTGGAGAGTGGCCGCCCAATCAGAGATCGCACAGAATCCCCAGAGACGTATCGTCTTCTGACGCTAATCAGGAAAATGATGTCCAAAAGCAAAGAGACGTTTGCTATTATCAATTTGGCGGCGATTACCCAGAACTTAAGGAAAGAGACCAGGTGACTTCGGTGTTTGGAGAGTGGCCGCCCAATCAGAGATCGCACAGAATCCCCAGAGACGTATCGTCTTCTGACGCTAATCAGGAAAATGATGTCCAAAAGCAAAGAGACGTTTGCTATTATCAATTTGGCGGCGATTACCCAGAACTTAAGGAAAGAGACCAGGTGACTTCGGTGTTTGGAGAGTGGCCGCCCAATCAGAGATCGCACAGAATCCCCAGAGACGTATCGTCTTCTGACGCTAATCAGGAAAATGATGTCCAAAAGCAAAGAGACGTTTGCTATTATCAATTTGGCGGCGATTACCCAGAACTTAAGGAAAGAGACCAGGTGACTTCGGTGTTTGGAGAGTGGCCGCCCAATCAGAGATCGCACAGAATCCCCAGAGACGTATCGTCTTCTGACGCTAATCAGGAAAATGATGTCCAAAAGCAAAGAGACGTTTGCTATTATCAATTTGGCGGCGATTACCCAGAACTTAAGGAAAGAGACCAGGTGACTTCGGTGTTTGGAGAGTGGCCGCCCAATCAGAGATCGCACAGAATCCCCAGAGACGTATCGTCTTCTGACGCTAATCAGGAAAATGATGTCCAAAAGCAAAGAGACGTTTGCTATTATCAATTTGGCGGCGATTACCCAGAACTTAAGGAAAGAGACCAGGTGACTTCGGTGTTTGGAGAGTGGCCGCCCAATCAGAGATCGCACAGAATCCCCAGAGACGTATCGTCTTCTGACGCTAATCAGGAAAATGATGTCCAAAAGCAAAGAGACGTTTGCTATTATCAATTTGGCGGCGATTACCCAGAACTTAAGGAAAGAGACCAGGTGACTTCGGTGTTTGGAGAGTGGCCGCCCAATCAGAGATCGCACAGAATCCCCAGAGACGTATCGTCTTCTGACGCTAATCAGGAAAATGATGTCCAAAAGCAAAGAGACGTTTGCTATTATCAATTTGGCGGCGATTACCCAGAACTTAAGGAAAGAGACCAGGTGACTTCGGTGTTTGGAGAGTGGCCGCCCAATCAGAGATCGCACAGAATCCCCAGAGACGTATCGTCTTCTGACGCTAATCAGGAAAATGATGTCCAAAAGCAAAGAGACGTTTGCTATTATCAATTTGGCGGCGATTACCCAGAACTTAAGGAAAGAGACCAGGTGACTTCGGTGTTTGGAGAGTGGCCGCCCAATCAGAGATCGCACAGAATCCCCAGAGACGTATCGTCTTCTGACGCTAATCAGGAAAATGATGTCCAAAAGCAAAGAGACGTTTGCTATTATCAATTTGGCGGCGATTATCCAGAACTTAAGGAAAGAGACCAGGTGACTTCGGTGTTTGGAGAGTGGCCGCCCAATCAGAGATCGCACAGAATCCCCAGAGACGTATCGTCTTCTGACGCTAATCAGGAAAATGATGTCCAAAAGCAAAGAGACGTTTGCTATTATCAATTTGGCGGCGATTACCCAGAACTTAAGGAAAGAGACCAGGTGACTTCGGTGTTTGGAGAGTGGCCGCCCAATCAGAGATCGCACAGAATCCCCAGAGACGTATCGTCTTCTGACGCTAATCAGGAAAATGATGTCCTAAAGCAAAGAGACGTTTGCTATTATCAATTTGGCGGCGATTACCCAGAACTTGAAAAGGAAAGAAACCAGGTGTCGTCGGTGTTTGGAAAGTGGCCGCCCAATCAAAGATCGCTGAGTAAAAACATTGCTTCCAAACAAGATTATTCTGATAAGACAGGTAAGACAAGGTCTTCATCAATTGTATGAGGCTTCTTTGTTTTTGCAATTAACAAAGCAATTTCGAATGATACTTTACTAATTTGTCATTCAATTTAGTATATTCTGAAAAAAATGTATTTTGTCGTTTTACCCTTTCTTTGAAAACACTGAATTGTCTTACTTTTATATTCCCCATGAAAAGTATATCTAAATGATGACAAAATTTTCCAGGTCTCATGCAATCATTTGATAAATGTTTCCAACAGATTACACACGTTTGGTTGGATCATTACATGATAGTAAACCCATATTTCAAATAAGAAGGATCGCATTTTCGAATTTTTTCATGCATTTTTGCCTCTTACCGTCTGGTGCTGAAGACGATGCGGATGTTCTGGTAAATTATGAAGTACTGTCGTTTTAGAGTCTGTTTCTGCTCTGCTGATTGTTTGTTGGATTTTTTTTTATCAGCCACTTATCTATCGCAGGGTTAAATTTTTAACATAGAATGTATCAAATCATAGCACCGTACCGATACCGGCAACCACACACCAACAAGAAGAAATTATTGATTTTGTTTTATATTTTTTTATGAATACCTTTGAAATGAAACTTGTATGAATAAGCATACATTTACTAATATTAATTAATACGCAAAAAGCAAAATTTGTAAACCAATGCCGATGTGTGATTTATTCTCTTATCTGTTTATATATAACTTATATTATAACGTATAATTTATATTATTCCAATACGAGAAGTATAAGGAATAAGTCAGAAGACTTTATGGCATTGGCTATTGACCTTGTCGCGTTATTTGATAGCCACACCTCGTATATTTCATTATTTTCATATATACAAGTACTGTGAGAGCTTTTAGAATATTATTTGGTATTTGTATTTCTTTTAATATGTTAAATAAAATGCTTCTTTTAATTTTATCAAATACTTTTTCAAAGTCAGTAAATGTAATATATGTTCCTAATTGTAAATACGGCAATCCCTCGATTCATGCACCTAACGCGTTCATTAAAACAGGCGCATTAGGGAAAACGCACTAATGGAATATAATAATCTATGGGGGAAAGTATAATTCGTTCCTCAAATTTCATTTTTGATGCTTAATATTTTTAATAAAAAATTAAAGGTATCTTTCAGGGCCTAGTTAAAGGAAAGCCATGAAGCTGAAAGACAATAAAACATATTCAGAATATAAATTTTATTATTCTACTTCTTAACAAAGAATTGAGCTAACGTAGTAAATAATAATATTTTTTGGTTTACCGATCAAGTGTTGATCAATTTTATTAACTGAACCAACTAGTTTAGCCACACTTATCTGTTGGCATCTTCAGGGCTTACATAGAGGTTTAAACAATCTCACAATTATGCGTAACTGCAAACTGACAAGAATAACTGTAAAAAACTGACTAGAATAATTACAAATAAAATAGTATCGAACGTGAGTGAAACACGTATCACGTGTACAAGATCAGCTAGCTGTTGCTGAGGAACTTTCTGTAGTTTGTATTAAAGTTCATTTCTTCCGTTGTTAAGGTTCTGATTAGGGTTTTCCATATCTCTGGGAGTATTAGGCCTTGATTTCTGTTGAGGTTGACAGTAGAACGGGCGACTGTGGCTTCCTCTTTAAAAATTCTTGAATGGTAATCTTCCTCTATGTAAGGGGAACAGCTTTTGTCCCTCTCAATGACATGGTTAGATATAGAGAAATGAGTCGATAGGCCAGAAATGTCCTGTCTGTTGTTGTCTGTTGTTTTGACATAGCCAATGTGCTCCTTTTTCCTGATTTCGAGGCTTCTCGAAGTCTGTCCGATGTAACTAGAGCCACATGAGCATGAAATATTATAAACTCCAGCATATTTGTAGAAAGGATGGTTGTCTTTTGGAGATCGTACTAGTTTACTAATAGATTCTATTGGTTTGAATGATACTCTTATTTTATGTTGTTTGAGGAGATTGGCGAGCTTGTTGGAGATTCCACTTACAAACGGAATTGCAATCGTTTTTATATATTGAATATCTTCTTGTTCTCTTTGTGGTGGTTCAGAGAAAAGGATTTTATTGACTAGTCTTCTTGGATATCCGTTAAAGTACAAATTGTTGGAAATAAATTTTAACTCATCTTGAAGGGTCTTGTTGTCCGTTGTGATGCGAATTGCTCTTTTCTTTAACATGTGTACAATGCTGAGTTTATGTGAGATGTGGTGGGAGGAGTTGAAATGTAGGTAGCGACCTGTATTGGTCGGTTTTCTGTACACCGATCGATTTATACTGCCGTCAATTTGTTTTTTGATTAAGATGTCTAAAAACGGTAGTTGTTTTTCTCTTTCAAGTTCCAGAGTGAATTTAATAGAATGATGGAAGGCATTGATCTTTTTGAGAAAATCATATATGTCATCTTTGTTATTGTTCCATACGATGAAGATATCGTCCACATATCTAAACCAAATTTTAGGTTTAGGAAAAATTTGCGATAAGATTTTGTTTTCTAAGTCTTCCATAAAGAGGTCAGCACATGAAGGTGAGAGTGGGCTCCCCAATTGCCAAGCCTATTAATTATTGATAGATCTTATTTTTCAAAGAAAAGTAGTTGGCAGTGAGCAAATAATGAGGTTATATCTTGTGGGAATAAGGTACTTAAGATGTCAATGACCTCTACTACAGGAACGTTTGTAAAGAGAGAGGTGACATCTGAGCTGGCTAGAAGATCATTATCCGATATCTTGATGTTTTTTAACTTTTCCACAAAATATCCGGAGTTTTTAATGTAACTCTCTGAGTTGTGGATGTGTTGCTGTAAGAGTTTCGAGAGATGTTTTGAGAATAAGTAGGTAGGAGAGTTGATTGCATCAACGATTGGGCGTAAAGGAATACCATCTTTGTGCACTTTTGGCACACCATAGAGTCTCGGAGTTAAAGGATGCATCGATTTTAGTTTTTTAATCAAGTCTGTTGGCCAGTTGGATAAATTGCGTAGTAATTCATTGGTATCATTGTGGCTTTTTAATATTGGATCTTTTGTTAAAAGACGATATACCGACAAGTCAGATAGTAGATGGTTGACTTTGTCCTCATAGTCCTTTGAGTTCAGTATTACAGTACTGTTTCCTTTATCTGCTTTAAGTATTATGATGTCTTTGTTGTTTTTTAAATTACGAATAGTTCTTCTATCTAATGAGGAGAAGTTTTGTTTTGTGGAATATGCAGAGGAAAGTACTATACAAGTTTTTAGTCTAGATCATTTGCTGTGTGAGGCGGTGATAATGAGATTCCTTTTTCTAGACTACAGATGAAATCTACCTTAGGAATCTGTTGAGGAGCTATTGCATAGTTTAAACCTTTTTTAAGAATATCGATTTCAGGTTTCTTTAAGATGTGGTTTGAGAAATTAATAATATCAGTTTCAGAAGAAATGAACTTTAATACAAACTACACAAAGTTCCTCAGCAACAGCTAGCTGATCTTGTACACGCGATACGTGTTTCATTCACGTTCGATACTATTTTATTTGTAATTATTCTAGTCAGTTTTTTACAGTTATTCTTGTCAGTTTGCAGGTACACATAATTGTGAGATTGTTTAAACCTGTATGTAAGCCCTGAAGATTCCAACAGATAAGTGTGGCGAAACTAGTCGGTTCAGTTAATAAAAGTGATCAACACTTGATCGGTAAACCAAAAAATATTATTATTTACTAATTTATGATCAAGAAAATAACCTTCATGATGACCTGATAGTTTGGCGGGCATTGTTTCTTTTTTTCATGCAATTGACGGTATGGCCCTATTGCCTCTTCTATTCTTCTGCAAATTTTACTGCTTCTCTCTTCATCAGGGTCAGCCTCTAAATATTGCTGCTTAAAAACGTCTATGCACAAAACATGTTTTCAAATTGTTTCTGTGAAATATCTTTGGTCTTGTCAGTGAATAAATTTTCTTCATATTCTTCAGGATCTTCCCACTGTGCATCTAAATTTAGCAGGTCGAAATCACTTAATTTCTCAGAATGAAATTTAACTAATTTAGATTCATTTGAAAAGCCTCTAAAACCATTTGCACAATGTGGAAGAATGTGCTTCCAAACGGCTCGCATATTGCTAGCAGTAATTTCATTCGACTTTGTGACTTTATAACCAGGCTGAGATTTCTCTGGATTTGGCCAGAAAAGTCTGGGAAAGCACTCCCTCCAGAAAAAGGCCAGTTTCATCGACATTAAATACTTGTGGGTCACAACAGCCCCCCACTTCTTGCACAATTTTCTTCAAAATCTATGGATAATTTTTGGTCACCTCTTTATCTGCACTTGCAGCTTCGCCTGTGATTAGAACATTGTGTAGGCTATTTCTTTTTTAGAAACGCTCAAACCACCCAGCACTAGAGTGGAATTCTTCTTATTTCCCATTATTCCTTTCTTTTAAGGTTGTAAAGAGACTTAATTCTTTTGATTTAATAAGATCAGTGTTTAGCGGGATCTGTTTTGGATTACAATCTTCGATCCATGTAGAAAGAATTCTCTCTAATTCAATCATTACAATACTTTGATTTCGAGTGCATGCATGATGAACTTGAAGCAACCTTATCTTTATCTTTATATTCAGAAGCTTTGCTTAAAATTGTTCTTATGGTTGATTCACCCATTGTGTGTTCTTGTTCTATCTTTGCTCTGGACTCGCCTTGTCCATTTTTCTTTATTATTTCAAGGTTTTCTACGAATGAGCTTACTTTTCGAATCATATTCGCACTTCCACTTTTTTGCTCGCTAATTATTTTATTCATGATTAAAAGTTGGGGAAATACTTTAAAATACAAAAGTAAGGAAAGCAATTGCAAAGGAGATATGATCATCAAAATGCTATGTAATTAGCAGACGACATCAATTTTGGCGGTATATTTGGAACGCAGTGTACATGGAAATAGTATAGTATGCCATTAAAAATAACTTTGTAAAATGTTTTAAATCGGTAACTAAATTATTTCATCCTGGTGAGTGATTTTTTTAAATAGTTAGCTATAAAAACATGAATATATGGAATTTTTAATTGTAACATTTATTTTTAAGATGTATATATTCGCACTAATCGAATTTTACAGGTGCACTAATCGAATTTAGGTATAGAAGAAAAAATATCCCAATTAATCAAAAACGTACTAATCGGAGGTGCACTAATCGAGGGATTGCTGTATCATATTCCGATCCACCTAATTCGTGGATTCGGTATTTTATTAATTTTTCCGATTGATCTATATTTTGCTATTTCTGTCTTGAATCTTCCTTTATGCAGATAGATTATTTTGCCCTTTTTCGTCCAAACTGGTATCTCCTAATACTGAAGCTTAAAATAAACAGATTGGTCTGAGGAGATGACAATTTGTCTACACATTCTTGTAATACACGAGCCAATATGCCATCTAATCCCATAGCCCTTGTACGCATTCAATTCTGCAACGCTTTAAGTAACTCCACTTCTTCAAGCTCTGTTCCCATCAGTCAGCGTCACAACTAGCATTGCAACATCACCACCTAGATAGTACATCCTTGCAAAATGATTATTCAGAAACTCAATTATTTGGTTTAGTTCTGTTAAGACCCCACCATGAGCACTATTTCATTCATTGTCATCCTTCCATAATCATTCCTAGTCATTCCTCATTTTTATCCACATAGCGAAATAATTCTTTCGAATTTCTTTTGGTCTCATCAACAAGCTTTCTCTCATAATTAGCTTTGGAATTCCTTACCCTACACATCATCATTCTTACGAGTACCTTGTATTGCTCATGCTGGTCACTTTCTTTTTATACTTCTCCCCAAAAGTTTCTTTCTTGCATCTCCTGATGTTATTCATCTCTAACGCCTACCCGATTTATCTTCCTGACTCTGTGTATATAGTATGATACTGCTTTCTTCAAGTATCACTTGACCACCAACAGTTGTCCCATCAAATTATAAAATTATTTAAAAAAAAACAAAAAAAAACACTAATTATTTACATATGTACAATTAAGACATTACATTTTCTGCTCTGTACCTTATTTTTCTTTTTAATATTTTTTTATTTAAATATAAATACGCATTTTTTTCTCATATCAGTATCATCATTTATTATTATACATGGTATTGAGATACCAAGCAATTTTATAAACTTGGTTTTAATCCGTTTTCGCAAGTAAGCAAACAGACAGGTAAGTTAAGTTTGCGCCTGAAGTATTTTCAGGTCCGAGGCAACTCGAGGTAATCAGAACTTACTCCACCTTTACCACGAGTTGGCTATCTTTGGCTATCCTATTTAAATTTAAAATATCTTTCAGTAAGTAATCTTTAGAATTTTTAATTATTATTTGGTCATCGACAAAAAGAAGAGTATTTAAGTTCACAGTAGGAGAGAGTTTAATACCTTGATGAAAATTTTTATTCCATTTTATTATTATTTCATTTTGATAAATATTAAAAAGAGTTGCTGAAATGGGACATCCCTGTCGGTCTCCTTGGTTTATCTCTCTCGGATATGATACCTTATAATTTAATCTTATATTTATATTTGATTATTTTCATATATACTTGTGATAGCTTTTAGAATATTATTTGGTATTTGTCTTCCTTTTAATATGTTAAATAAAATATCAAAGTCAATAAATGCAGTATATGTTTCTAAATTGCATTATCTTCTTCTCTCTATTATTAATTTTAGGCAAAAGGCTGGGTCTATACATTATCTTCCTTTTCCAAATCCATTTCATACTTCTAAAATAAAGATAAAGTGTTTATAATATTTCATTAGTTTGTTATTTAAAATTCTGCTATATATTTTGTAATAGCAGAATTTAGAATATTTATAACTCTATAATTTTAAAATCAAAATCTACTACTTTTTTAAAGACAGGAATCAAAATTGCTTTTTTCCATTCTATTGGTAGGTTATTTGTTGAATAGATTTTATTTAAAAATAGAGTAATAAGTCTTTCTTTGAATCTTGATTCTGCATATTTATATAATTCTGAGCCTAGCTTATCTTCTCCAGGCGATTTTACATTTCTTGTTTCTTTCAGACTGATTTCTAATTCTTCTTTAGTTATTTCCTTTTCCTTTTCATTAAATATTTTCCAGTTATCTTTTTAAAATATTTATCTGTCCACGATTCTCTACAGAAATTTAGAAATTCTTCTAATTTCAATACGGTGTTTAATTTTATGCTTTCTTTAGTATGTGAACTTAAATGTTTCAAAATCTTGCATATATTGGGTCATATTTTATATGAATCATGGTCTAATTAGAAACAAATTTGTTCAATGATTCTGTATCTTTTTCTGACTTCTCTTTTAGCTATGGCGTTTATTATTATTATTATTATTATTATTATTATTATTATTATTATTATTATTAAACGGTGTCTGCATGGATCAAAGGATTCCTTGCGGGAAACCCTACATCGACACACTAACCATTATTTACACAATGCCTATCATACTTCTCTTTAAATTCATTCGCGGACGAAGCATTCACAACCCTCAAAGCAAAAAATTTAGTCCTAATACCCTTGTTAACCACACGCTTACACAATCTACAGGGATGATCCCTCATCTCCTCTCCTACGTCTATCAGCTAGTTTTTGGAGCCCACAGATCTTCAATCTATCTTCGTAGGGAACACCCCACAGACCTGCAAAAATCTTTCTAACTCCCCTCTGAATCCTCTCCGCCATTTCTTCAACACCAAGAAATTCAGGTGACTAGATCTGTGCGCAATGTTCCAAATGCGGTCTTCTTAATGCCTTATAAAGTGAGACAATCACTTTCTTATCCCTGCTTCTCAGTATGTTCTTCAACAACCATGTAGTTGATGTCAAAACATCAACTACATGGTTGATGTTTTGACATCAACCATGTTTGATGTGATGTCAAAACATCACATCAAATACTGTGGACAGAGAACTTAAGTTTAGAGGATGTATTGCAAAGTTTGTCAAAACATCACATGAAACATAGTTTGATGTTTTACATAGACATAGTGATTGTCTCACTTTATAAGGCATTAAGAAGACCGCATTTGGAATATTGCGCACAGATCTAGTCACCTGAATTTCTTGGTGATGAAGAAATGGCCGAGAGGATTCAGAGGGGAGTTAGAAAGATTTTTGCAGGTCTGTGGGGTGTTCCCTACGAGGATAGATTGAAGATCTGTGGGCTCCAAAAACTAGCTGATAGACGTAGGAGAGGAGATGAGGGGTCATCCCTGTAGATTGTGTAAGAGTGTGGTTAACAAGGGTATTAGGACTAAATTTTTTGCTTTGAGGGTTGTGAATGGGTGGAATGCGTTTTATAAAGTGGGACAATCACTTTCTTATCCCTGCTTCTCAGTATGTTCTTCAACAACCATGTAGTTGATGTTTTGACATCAACTACATGGTTGTTGAAGACAACTACATGGTCGATGTTTTGACATCAACCATGTTTGATGTGATGTCAAAACATCACATCAAACTATGTTTGATGTGATGTTTTGGCAAACTTTGCAATATATCCTCTAAACTTAAGTTCTCTGCCCACAATAAGTTCCAGTCCCTTGCCTCGTCAACTTCTCTTTATATTTTATTTCACTTCTAATCTTTTACTACTTAACCATTTATGATATTGCTTTTTTCATATTGATTATTTCTTTGATTGTGTCGTCCGATATTTTCGGGGTTTTTTCTTTTTATTGAATTTTTTGCTCTTTCCTAAGCTTTCATTTGTTGTTCTTTTAGTATCGTTTTAATATTAAATTATTAAGCCATTCTATTTATAGTTCTTCATTTAATTTTATTTTTATCTAAATATTGGTTAATTCTTTGTTCATATAATAATTGTATACCTCGTGTCATTTAATAATCTAGTTTTATAAAAAATGTCTTAAATTTTCTTTCTGTTCTTGTTACTTGTAGCCATTTAGGTGGTAATCTTAATTTTATTTGAACGAGAAAGTGTCACTAATTATTAAATATCCTTCCTCTGTGAACTCTAACATCTAAAGAAAACGTTGAGGTCTTTTCATTAAGATAAAGTAATCTAATATTTTTTTCATTCCCCTTGCAGTTCAAGTATATTGATGCATGTCTTTATGTTTATAGAAACAATTCATTATTTTAAGTTATTATAAACTACTACAAAGTCAAACGATTTTTTTACCACTCCTATTTAGAGTATGTTCTCCATATACCCTACATTATTATCCAATTCTTGCATTTAAGTCTCCTGCAAATATTACAAAAGCGTTTATATTTATTTTTTTATATAAATGTTGTAGATGATCATAAAAATCAATATTATTTCAGTATCAATCAATATTAAATGTGGGATTTAATATCCCCTTAATTTAAATAATGTTTTACATCGTCGAAATGAAGCCTGTTGGCTCTTTATTTTAAATAATTTATGGGTGCACCTTTTTGACAACTCGTAGAGCAGAGTATATAAGTTCGTTTCGCTATACCCTTAGTATTATACTTTGGTCTAGCTACTCACTGATGAGATCTCAATAAAGATCGAAACCGGTCTGGGTATGACCTCCCATCATAATGTATAATCATTATGATGGTAGGTCAATGTAAAACCATCTCCTAGGAGATGGGTTTTACATTACGGAAAATACTAAGAATAGCGATCAGAACTTTCTCCACCTTTGCAACGAGTTGCCCTAGTTTGTACTAGTAGTCGCCGATACGTTTATAGTTACTATATTCGGCATGAAACTCTTTGATTCCGATCTCTGAGTTTCTTATTCGGTTTTAAAACAATGTGGGATTTAATATCCCTTAATTTAAATAATGTTTTATATCGCCGAAATGAAGCCTATTGGCTCTTTACTTTTAATAAAAATCAATTATTGTTAAATAGTCTCTATCTATTTTTATTCTAGCTTTTATTATTTTTTCATTCCATAATTTATAACGTTTTAACTGTTTTGAAAGGGAGTTATGAATCCAAATCATGACTCCTGCTTGTGCTCTTTGGTCTCTGTCAACTCCACTATATAATACATTAATATTTTCAGATCCATGATTCGTTTTAATTTATTTTTTATGTTTCAGTGATTACTGCTATTTTTATATTTTTCTAATTTAATATTTGATCCAATTCTTTTTCTTTATACGCTATTCTTCTTACGTTCCATTTTGCTATATGTATTATATTTTGTCGTTTCCATTTTCGTTTTACCTTTTCAATTCCAGAGGTGTTCTCTGTTGGCATGTCAGTCTGGCGATGGATAGTCCAGTGGTAGGGTTATTGGCATCGCAATACCCAATTGATAATAAATTGAACAACAAATAACTTGAAAACAATTTAACAAACAATTTATATTGACGTGGGTTATTTTTCCATTGATTAAACACCGGGGATATCTCATGTTTTGAAAAACCAGTCTCTGACTGGGTCAACGTAGAGGTTTTTGATACTTGCTCTGAAACCACAGTTGTCATTATTGCCTAAGCAACCAGCTAACCAGGTTGAAAAGGAATAGCCAGTCAGCTAAACACTCTTTTGGCACACGTACTGATATCCCATCAGTCCCTATTGCTGAATTCTTATTCAGTTTGTGCATCAGTTCTAATAACTCGTCCTCATCACTTGAGTTTCTTCATCCAATGAAGAGGAAGAAGTGAGCCAAATGTTCTATATATATCAGGTTGGCAGCGTTTACGTGTACAAAATGGGCACTGCAGCTGAACAGGCCTCTTCTGCATCTGTTACCCTCACGTAATTTGCATTTAGAAGAGTTGTTCTTTCATATTCATTCTCTCTCTTTTACTTGCAGCATATCGATAGAATTCTTCTGAGGTGTCTTTAGCAGACAGAGCTAGTTTCTTTTCGTACTCGGACTTTTCTTTCCGTGCAACATTTGTGACTATGTCAGCTACTGCTTGCGTATCCGCTCTCTATCCAAAATCTCGCCGTGGGTGGATATTTGTGATAGTCTGTAAAAATACCAGTGGTGGGGAAGAGATGGCGATGGTGTAGATCATAGGTGGCCAACAGCAGGCACGTAGGCCGCGGCAGGATGAAAACTATATTAAATTATATATATTATCAATTTAGCTATTAGTTTCGACCGCTGAATTTCTTAATGATATTCTAGTTATATTCATTATTTCTGATGACGGAAACATTTTATATTCTCAACACAGAATCAAAATTGCTTTAAAAAAGTTACTAAATTTATAAAATCTACTGCTTCTCTGTGCAAGTTGTAGCAGTGGTAGATTTCCATGCGGTCCAGAGTAACGCATCATTGAAAGTCACTTGCTCTGCTCTGGTTACAGCGATCAGTTTCAGAGACTCAAATTTCACAGTTAACAGTGTTATTGTTGCAGTTTGTGTCCCCTGGTCAGTTACTTCAGTCTTTGTGTACTATGAGTAGGAAACGTAAGATCTGTGAAGAAAACAAGTCATTTCAGTTTTCTTATTGTTTATAAACAGAAATTGTAAACAATAACGACAACAAACCACGGTGCCTTGTGTGTTTGCAAGTATTGGCTGTGCACAAGGAATATAAGGACTCAAACGCCACTACGTACCGCACCAGTAAAATACGTTGGACTAGTAATATTGTACGTAATTTGAAGAGAAAGGTTAGTGCTCAGAAATCTATTTTTACTAAATCAACATCAATACAAAAAGCGCACTCTTGGCATCGTTTGTTGTAAGCGCAGAGATAGTAAAAGCAAAAAAATCATTATCTGACGATGAATATGTAAAATACTGTTCTGTGAAAATGGCACGTGCATTTGGGGAAGATAAAATTTCCAGTGAGTTTGAAAGCGTCCTACTATCAAAACAAACTGTAACAAAACGAATCGAGGGAATAGGTTGTCACATATTAAATAAATTAAAAAATATTATTACAGATTCAGCTTACTTCTTATCAGCTCCGGATGAATCAACTGACATAACAGATACAGCTCAACTTCTAATTTCCATTCGAACTGTTTCCAAAGACTTTGTTATTAATGAAGAGCTACTAGCATTAGATTCATTACATCATCATCATCATCATCATGTGAATCAAAGATTTAGGCCTACATTGGCCTGTTCCGGTCTTAGAAGTCATCGTTGAATCGTTTAAGAGGACGTCCTGGTTTTCTTTTCCCTAATGGCTTGTACTTTAAGGCTTGTTTTGGTAATCTTTCTGTTTTCATTCTTTCAATTTGTTCCATCCATTTATGTTTATATTTTTTCATTTTTTCTGTCACTGGTTCTTGGTTTAATTCTTTCATAATTTCCTCCTTTCTTTTGTGATCAAATATATTCATTACATAACAAAGCCAAAGGTCAAGACATTTATGATGGAGTTATGAAAGTTGTAAATGGTACTGATGACATCAGCAATCTCACGGCTATTGTGAGAGATGGCGCCAAATCAATGCGTGGTACTCGAACAGGCGTAGTTGGCTTACTAAGGAAGGCTGGAATCAATTGCTCTGTATTTCACTGCATTATACATCAGGAGGTTCTGTGCGGTAAAATTCTGGAGATAGATGTTATGAAAATTGTAAATGAAGTGTATGAATCTAATTAAAGGCGGAAATCAGGCTTTAACTCACCGCAAGTTTTTTTCTTTTCTAACAGAAATGGAGGCAGAATATGACGATTTAGTGTTGTACACAGAAGTACGTTGGCAAAGCAGAGGGAACTGTTTGAAACGGTTTTTTGCTTTGAGAAAGCAAATAAAACAGTTTTTAGAGGAACATGAGAAGACAAACAAAGAACTAAACACAAAACTATGTGATCCTCATTTTAACAGCTTAAATGTTACTCGTCTTTCTAGCAGACATCGCACACACCACATGAATGAACTCAACGTGAAGTTAGAGGGACGTAACCAAACAATCTCAGATTTAGTTGGACACCTAGATGGGCTCATAAGTTGAGTGAAGGTTTTTTAATTCACCCTAGCCAGAGGAAACTTGGTACATTTCCCTTCCTGGAGGGAGTTAATGGAGGAGATCCATGACATTGACTTCAAGTTTTCTGTGCCAATGTGAAACCAATTTTTTGAGCAATTCAATGAGCGATTTTCGAACTTCAGTGACATGCGGCCACAACTGACATTATTTAACAACCCAATGAAATGCGACATTTCGGAGCAGCATGACACTATTGAATTGGAGTTGTGTGAACTTCAAAGTGACCCCCTTTTTCCAAGGGTGGAGATAGGCAATGCCTTTTGGAAACTGGTGCCAAATGAAAAATATCCTGCATGGAGTGATTTCAGCTTGAGAGTTGCATCTATGTTTGGAAGCACAAACAAAAGTGAATGCACCTTCTAAACTATGAGGGCGGTTATTGACACAAAGAAGCCGACTGACTGATGACCACCTTCAGGATTTGTTACGAATGACGTCACCATCGTTGAAAATCAACTTGTTGCTACACATGAACGCCTACAGTGTTCTCATTAAGTTGTGTTACATGTAGAAAAACCAGAAATATGTAATTAAATTTAATTTAACAACTTATATTTAAATCAATCAAGTATTTTATATTGTTCTCCTAGTACTAAAATGATTTAACAAATATAGTACTTCAATACATATAACAATATATATTCAATACATGCCTTGAAAAAAATGGTGAGTTTTATTTTTATTTAAGTTCTGTCTAAATTTGTGCGGCCCGTGACGCTACCACTCATCATATGTTGGCCCTGGTATAGAATGAAGTTGGCCACGCCTGGTGTAGATTATGCAATTCGCTGTGGTTGGTGGATTGAGCGGCGAAGACGGAGAGTTGTAGAATAGGTACCCTCGTTCGATGAGTATGCAATTCCTGAAGGTGCCACGAAATAATAATAATAATAACTTTCATAACGGACATCATCTTTATGTATACAGTGTTCCTTCCACATCATCCTTTTCTTACGAATCTCTTGCTTAATAAGATTAGAAACATATTTAACTCCAAAATATTTATTTTTCGAACTCTCGGGAGGCAATCTAATATATCGCATCATTTAATTAGCTAAGATATCATTGCCAATGATTGTAGAAGAACTTGTACATAGAATGGAGTTAGACAAGGGGAGAAAATCAGGTCATCCCTGGAAGTTGTATAAGGAGGGGGTGAGGAGCATGTTTCTTGGATAGAGAGAGGTGAGTGTTTGAACGCATTATTCGAGAGTCTAGCGAGTGCGAGACGATTATATATATATATATATATATATATAGTCCAAGATCTTATGCTAAATGCACACGTGTTCCGGCATGCCAATCTACATGTCGCAGAATTACCATCTTTTCTTCTACCGAAATACATTTTCTGTCTTTTTTCTCCATGTTACTAACATGGATAATCCACCACCGCAACTTGAAATCAACTTTCACACGCTAAATTACGTAGCAGATATTCTGCAATATCAATTCGTGCTGTGATTGAAAAATCACGGTATCGCTCATCACTACAGCACTGCTTCGAGCGTGCAAGTCACCGTGATGGCGGAAACGAAACTTACAGTCGAAAGCAACGCCATCTGGGATCAGAAATCCGCATATTTCAGAAGAAATCGATTCGAAAATCAGTATTGCCACGAGAGAAAAAAACGTAAATTGCGGGAACGTAAAAACGGGGTTTTACTGTATATATATATATATATGGTCTTTCATGGTGAAATTAGTGGTTCGACCCCTTTTCACTCTTCTCTTTCCCTTGTACTTATTCGTTTATTTACGTACTCAATATGTTTTCATACTAAGTAAAAGTTCTTTATGTTGTCATAAAAACTATATATATATATATATACTAATAAAGATAAATCATTCACAACAGAAGAAAACTCGCACAGCATCTGTAGAAAGAGAAAACAACATCATTTTCCAGAATACCATCAGCCTGAAAAGATAACAAAAATTCACTATCAGCAAATAGGTAAGTGAACATCTTATCTGGAAGAATTCTGCACTATTTAAAAAAAAAACAAGCTGTTTATTGCTAAAAATAATTATATTTACGAAATGTACATGAGATGTCATTCAATATGATATCAACCAGTTATACATTCTGATTGGTTCTGTTTTGCGCCGAATGGGCGTATGTTAGCAAGCAACAATTAATTCCGTTTGCTAATTATTTTCATATTATTCTGCAACTTCTGTAGAATCAACAGAATTGAAATGTATACTGCAGTCACCGTGCTTGGTTCTAATTACATTCCAGTCTTGTATTTTCGAGAGATTTTATAGCTTTTATTTAATGGAAAGCAGTATTCTGTATTCGTTCTACGCGTACTTTGGACATCATCACTTCTCTCCTTTACATCGATTACTCTTCTCTTTAGCTCTAGTCGGTCTGATACAGCTGTTTGGTTGGTTATTTATTTGTTTTCGATTCATGGGAAAAGAAACTCAACTATGAGTTCAATGAATTGTGTCTGTTAATTGTGTGTGTGTATGTGTTCTCATGACCATTTTTCTGTTTTGACCAATGAAAAAGTTTTGTTTCTTAAACTCTTCTCTTCTCATATTGCTATTTGAAAACCACGAAGGAATTTCAGTTAAAATGAATCCAACATTGGATGGCAGCTTTGAAAATGCATGCTGTATACAAATTGACAGAGAGTGGCAAATGAACTTCATTTGAATACAGTTCGGATTTTCATTTCTAATCCTAGTCCACGGGGAATTGTTACTTCCAACCATAGCAGCAGCACGATCACTAGCAAACCCAATACAGTTCTTAAGAGTTTGATTATACGAAGCTAATACTTCTGAAAGTTTATTAAATAAAACCTCCGCTGTTGTCTTTCAGCAGGTATAAGACCCAAGAAAGCTGAGTGAATTTTATTTGTTTCATTGCAAAAAAATCTAAGAACTATTCACAAATGCTTTTGTATTGCAATATCTGTAGACTCATCTTTCTGTTTGTTTTTCCTGGTCATTCACGGACGATTTGATTACTTTATCTAGAGTTGTTCTGATGTACTGGGAGATTTATATTGGTGTTTCTTTGATTTTTCGTGAAACCGATATGTTATAAAGTTTTAGCAGCACGTTAGTTTTGCAATATGTGCAGTATGCATGTTGTCCATCATCAGAAGATTTCAGCCACAAATATTTTCTTCCCACTCTTATTTATATTTTCTTACACCTCTATTATCACTTTTGCACTTAGGCATTTTAAAGGGCTTGAAAAAAAAATCTCAATTCAGAAAATAAAGAAACAAAAAACAAAGTATACATAATAATAGTACTACAAAATTTGTAGTACAAATAATTATCTAGCACAGCAAACATCAATCTGGTAAAGGGAAAATAACAAAAATATAAGCAAGATAAAGATCGAGTTTATAAATGATATTAAAAAATTATTCATTAATTATACTAAAATCACTTAATTACCATTCTTACGAAATTGAACATATTACTTGCATATTGTCACAATGCGGGTAAAATTTATACAAAATATTCCAGTATGAAAGCTTATGATATAGAACTGTCACCAAAGAGCACCAAATGTCTGATATCACGCAACGGAACAACACTTGCAACAAAAAGTCTATGCCGTAACTAACTAGAAACGATCAAAACAGACATAAATCCAAGCTGGTATGGCTGTTGCGTACGTGTTTTATACGAGTACAAAACGAAGCTCTTCGTATTTGGTGGTATTTATCAACAGAACGGATCAAGTTTATAGCAACAGTAGCGAGCGGAAGCTTTGTATACTTATTTTATACCAGTACAGAATGAAGCTCAAGCATGCTTGGTTTATTGAAATCTTTGTAAAAATGGCCAAATTAGTGGCCACATTTGAATAAATGGCCAAACTGATTTTTTATGGCCTCAGGGTTCAAAAAAGTGCCAAATGTTTGAAATTTAGCCATGAAATTGGCAATCTTTCAACCCTGGTTTAGAGTTGCCAGATTGCCAATTTCATGGCCAATTGAACTGACATCCATTTTTCCATCGCCGTGTAGGTAGATGTGAATGTTAGCTTGAATGAGGTAGCTGGTCTCATACGTACTGGAAGGGTTCGGGTTTTTTCTGTTGAAAACAGCAAAGAATATACGCAATTTATCCGTACCTTGTCTGTAACAGGACATCGATCTTAATACGGAGAAAAAAAAAGATGATTACAAATTTATAAAACTCATTAGTTTTAAGGGAAAAAACTATGTATTCATCTCCGAAATATTTATTGTTACACTATGAGAGGCTGTTCAGCCTAAAGAAAAAAAAATCACGAATGATGCTGATATGCAGTCCTTGCAGAATGATTTGAATAAGCTGGAATTGTGGGCATGAAAAAATGGATGTCAGTTCAATGTCAGTAAATGTAAAGTCATTCACTTCGGCATGATTAGATATCCAATGTCGTATTATATTGGTGGGATTATGCTAGAAGAAACTGATGAGGCTAGAGATCTTGGAGTGTTAATAGATAGGAAGTTGAAGTTCCGGTGCCATTGGCACAGATTGCAAATACAACTCAAAAGATAATTGCAATGCTGAAATGAACGTTCAAATGTAAAGATAAGGAGGTTATTTTGCCTCTTTACAAGGCCTTGATAAGACCTCACTTGGACTATTGTGCGCAGGTCTGATTTCCTGCGCACAATAGGAGAGTGCAAAGGAGTGTTTAAAATGATATCAGGATTGCGGAATAATGATTATGAAGACAGATTGAGAATTTGTAGACTGCAGACACTAGCAAACAGGAGAAAGAGGGGTGATATAATTGAGACTTTCAAACTGCTGAAAGGGTCATACAGGATTTCAATGGATGGGATTTTTCAATTTATGGAGGGTGGGGAAAGGACGAGAGGGCATCCTTGGAAGCTGAGAATGAAGGCTGCCAAGAAGGGTGTGAGGGCCGATTTTTCTTACAAAGGGTGGTGCTTGATTGCAATGAGTTGCCATTGGATGTGTGAGTGCAAGCAGTGTGAATAAATTCAAGAATAAGTATGATAGCTGGTGTATGTGTAGTATGTGGCCTCCTTCGATGTGTCTCTGACTCCCTGGAGGTCTCTCTTAATAATAATAATAATAATAATAATAATAATAATAATAATAATAATAATAATAATAATAGAGAACTCCAGGGAGTCAGAGACTCATCGAGAGAGGCCACATACTACACACACACACACCAGCTATCATATTTATTCTTGAATTCATTCACACTGCTTGCACTCACAATAAAAACAATAATAATATTGTTTTTATTGTGAGAACGATTTGATTACACACACATACACATACAAATTATTTCCCGCTATAAATTGGACTTATTTAACACAACTTTGAAGCCTATCGAATATTTGTGGGGTCATGTGGGACGCAGTATCAGACAATCGACACCTGAGCCTATCTATTACACTGCAGACCTTATTGCACACTGTACAAAATACATTACGATAATTTTACTATTCGTTATCCCGGCTGAAGGACATCGAATATAATTACTAGGTAGCTAGGTAGTTACAATATTTTGGCAGATGAGTGTAAGATACAAAAAACGTAATTAGAAAGCAGAAAGTTGGCTGCAATTTAGACAGTAATATTTGGCTGAGATTATTCTCAGCCAAATATTACTTTCAATATATATATATATATATATATATATATATATATATATATATATATATCATATAGATATCTATGAGAGAGAGAGAGAGGGAGAGAAGAGAGAGAGAGAGAAAGAGAGAGAGAAAGTGAAACATTTACAAGTACTGAACGCAACAATGAAAAAAAAAATCTTAATTCAAAACTGCAGAACAATGATTCTTCTCAGTAGGTTTCTTGGTCATAAATTGAAATTACGTCATAGTAAACCATAATAAACGTCACAAGCCCTCTTATATAAATACTCCGTCATTCAGAAACACTTTCGAATGCTTGGAAAACATTCCCTGATAACAATTGTTTCAGACTTTAACCTGTGGCGAAGATGACCTTTATTCGTTTCGTTGTTTATTACCCATATTTCTGACAGTCCCTAGATGTAATCTCTGCCAGAGAAACTTGAAACATAGCTTAAGAGGGGATAAAGTAAGATTTTTCGGGTTGATCTGAAGCCAAGTTGTTATCAGCTTTTGAATTTGAACGGGAGACAACGTTGACATGGTTTTTGGTCATGTGATGAGGAGGGAGGACGAGTATGTGGGAAGAAAGGTCATGC
Source organism: Typopeltis vanoorti (assembly GCF_054136105.1). Classification (NCBI taxonomy): domain Eukaryota; kingdom Metazoa; phylum Arthropoda; class Arachnida; order Uropygi; family Thelyphonidae; genus Typopeltis; species Typopeltis vanoorti. Next base: position 38,606 of record NW_028328276.1, read on the forward strand.
AGATAGATATGCAGGGGGGGAGGAAGAGAGGCGGACAAAGAAGGTGGAGGGAGATGGTGGAGGAGGACTCGCGGATGAAGAACTTGGATGTGGCTACAGCTCAAGACAGGATGATGTGCAGGTGACTCATCACAAACAGCGACCCCGCTTAAGTGGGATAACCTGCACATCCTCCTTTTGATAGGACTGGGAGCGTCTATGTCACAATACACATAGTCTGCGTTTGAATCTGGATTCATTGAAGTCACGATTTTATCTTCCCTGGACTTCTCGTAAAAGACAAGCCTTATTTGAAATGTAGATGTCAGATATAGATTTATCTCTGCTTAGCTAGTCCAAATTACATACAGTAGCGACCGTCCAAGTATAAACGTTGAGCTTATGCAAACGATGGCCCTATTAAACAGTAATTAGGAGAAGAAACGTGGATTGTTGACTGGAATTCAGGTTCCAACATGGGTTACTTGGGTGCATGGTCCGGATTAGTACCCCTTTGTTAGAGGTTGCCAATTTGTTGGTGATTGGGAGAGCCTTATTCTCATTTCTCTCTCGTATCAGAATTACGAGGCATTTATGAGGATTGCTATGTGTTTTACGGGAGGAATGGGGGAACACATAGAGGTCGTGGAGGAGGCTTTAACAGACGGAAACAGCGGACTCACACATTTATGCTTGGCATCGTGTTATATTAATGGAAGGAACATATTCACATAAATATGTTGACATTGGTGTGTGAACGGAGAGGCATGCAATGGATGGTCCTATCAAATAGTAACTAGAAGAATATGTGGTGGATCGTACACTTGAATCCAAGTTCTAGTGTAGGATGTCAGGGTACATGGATCATGTGAATAAGGGATGCGAGCAGTCACAAGTTTGTTTGACAGCAGAGAGAGAGAGAGAGAGAAATCCTTGTAAATCTTTCCTCTTTTATGAGGTACCCTACTAAATATCTATAATGATACTACATCTATAAAGATATAGAAGTTTATACATCCATATAACATGATTTCATGTATGTTGGCAGGGTTATATAATGTATATAGCATAATATTTTTCTTCAATGAGTTTTGTTTCTGGTGTTATTTATTGATGCCTTTATCATCTTTGAAATAAAGCTTTTCCAGTTGCAATGTTCGTAATGCAGTGGTCTGTTATCAATCAGAAATTAAATGCACTGATAATCCGATCAAAGTATGAAGATCATCATTTACAATCCGACAGCATTATTCGAGCGACCAACTTCAACCCTCGGACATTTGCGTCCAACATGATTTTACAAGTGATTTTACAATTTTATAATCTCCGATTTACCTATGATTTGATATTTCTGTGTTGAATCTTCCTTTAATCAGATAGACTCTGTTGCCCTCTTTCAGTTCCATTGGTAGCTACTGATGCTGAAGCTTTAAATAAACAGATTGGTCTGAGGAGATGATAATTTCTCTACACATTCTTGTAATACACAAGCCAATATACCATCTAATTCCATACCACGTGTTAGCATTGAGATTTTACAACGCTTTAAGCAACTCCACTTTTTCATCCTCTATTCCCATCAGTCAGCATCACAACTGGCATTGTAACATCACCACCTAAATAGTACATCCTTGCAAAATTATTACTCAGAAACTCAATTATTTGGTTTAGTTCTGTTAAGTCCTCACCATCAACACTTTCATTCATCGTCATCCTTCCGTAATCATTCCTCTTTTTTATCCACATAGCGAAATAATTCTTTCGAATTTCTTTTGGTCTCATCAACAAGCTTTCTCTCATAATTTGAACTTCCTTCCCCTACACATCATCATTCTTACTTTTCTCTTGTTCTTTGGCATCAGATTTCAATCGTGTTTTCTTTTTACTGTTAGTACATCGGCACTTATCTGACAAACCCTTAGAAGAGCTTTGGAGAGAATCAAGAAGGAGTATATAGATCTAGGCTAAGGGCGGCCTAAACTCGCCTTGACGCAGTACCGTCATTGGACTTCTCTGGCATTTTATAGTCACTGGAGTTGTTCACTAACTCACCACGTCCTGTTACTATTGCCGCTTCTTGTCCGGGACTGCTTATTGGCTATTCGCAGCTAGCCACCATCTCTAGTGGCCATTCCCCGATCTGCAACGTCGGGATCCGTCCGTTTGCATGTAGCTTTCAATCTAGGGGAAAGACCCCAGACCAGATGACTCTGTGCATACAGTATGATACTGCTTTCTTCAAGTGTCAGTTGACCACCTGTCGTTCGCCACCAACATTTCTCCCCATTGTGTTCATGTAATGAATTTATAATACATTAGATGAACACAATTGTGCATAATATTTTTTTAAATAATAATAATAATAATTTACAATGTATATTATTATAATATTAACAATGATGATTATTATACTTTTTTATTTTGCATATTTACGCTCTATATCAGTGGTTCTTAACCTTTTCAAAGTCACGGAACTTTTGATTATAAGAAAAATTTGGAGAACACCAAAAGTATTAGGGTCATAAAATTAACAATACAAATATGCATGGACTTTCCTTTCATAAAAATGGAACTCATTTTAATCTGATATTGAGCTTGTCGGCTTTCGTAGATTTCAGCCATATCAGGTCTAATATACTGCTCAATTAGTATTTTTTAAATTTGTAATATATATCTATTATTTAAACAACATCTCATCAATTGCATCCTCTCCATAAGTAAGAAAATTTATTCATGTATAAATCTATTCATGTATAAAGGGAAAGAAGAAAGAAAAAAACGAAGGAATCACGTAATTCTAACAAATGAAGACATTTCAAAATTCCAGGATATTTTAATAATCGGGGACATCCATAGCTGCTATTTCGAATTCAAAAAGCTCCTGATACAAGAAAATGCTCTGAGGAAAAAAATTTTAATTATTCTAGCAGGCGACTGTATTGAAAAAGGTCCATCACCAGTAGAAATGATGCGGTTTTTAATGAATAACACCTCTTTTGTGATGTCCGTTCTTGGTAATCATGAGCAGAAAGTAATCGACAGATTCAGAAAGGATAAGAAAATCGTTTGGCCATACGTAACATCCCATATCACTTTCTTGGAGTCGCTCCCTCTCACAATCAGTATACCATCGTTGAACTGCATCATAGTACACGGTGGTGTTCTACCAAATACCAAAGTAGAAGACATGAAAGCTCGCGACCTGCAAAACATAAGAAGTGTCATTATGACAGACCAAGGAAGCAAAGCTTCCTATGACATTAAACGAGGAATCCCCTGGGCCGCCCTGTGGAAAGGACCGGAGCATGTTTATTTCGGTCATGACTCCGAGAGAGGCCTCCAAATTTATAAGCATGCTACGGGCCTGGACACAGGGCTGGTATATGGGCGAAGGCTGACTGGGGTTTACATCAAAGGAGCAAGGACTGGACAATTTTGCCACGTGGATGCTATTAAGCCCTATTACCCCGGTAAGGATTATTTTCGTATTTAATAAAGTTATTTAGAATTTATCATTTACAGCATTAAAAGAAACCATTCGAAGATTATAATGTAAATCCCTCATTTGCATTACACGCTTTAGTTTTTTAAGACATCCATTTTATTAGTTCTTTTAATTATATCTATTATTAATGTTTCCTATAGACTAGAATTTTTTTTACATATGTAAGATTGGTTTCTTTCACCGAAGGTTCTAAAATAACCCCTTTCAGTTCCCTTATCGTTTAAAATTAAGGAAAATGATAGTTTTCTTACTGTCAGAAGTATAGGGAAAGTGGCATTGATAGTAGTTTCCGAAATATGATTAGGTGGTTAATTAAATGGTTAGTTTTAACTCTATAAATTGTACAGAGATCTTTGGCCAGTTTGGCTGATTGCCACAATAAAAACAAAACTGTACTTGGAGGGGGGGACTAAACTAAATGGATGAAATCCTCTTCTTTTGAGTTGTGCCACTATTTCACCAACAAAGTATCAAAATTTATTGACTTGAGTCTCATAAAGATCCGAGATAATATTACGATCAATAATAAAAAAAAAAGCTATTACTAAAGAAGTTGCGTTATATTCATAAATTCAGGAATTGTAGAAACTACACTTTAATCAAGTTTCTACAATTCCTGAAATAGTTAATACCAAATGATTGGTGTAGAAACAAATGTTAGAAGAATTTAGTCACTCTTAGAAAAAAAATTACTTCCATAAATCAACTTCTAGGCTGTTATAAATGCCAGCATGACATTGGAGAATTGTGTTGTTGTTGTTCAAAAAATATTGGAGGTCACTGTCCTTTTTCAAATTTGGAATGGAATTATTATGGCTAAACTAGAATAATTCCACCTAATATTGTTGTTGTTGTTGTTGTTGGGACCCAAGGAGTCTCCCAAGACCCAGTGGAGTCGCAGATCATCTAGAGGTCCCTTTGTCATACACACAACTCATCATACCGTGCCGTAAACACATTCAAATTCTCTGCAGACACCACACTCTCAGGCAATGCATTCCAATCATTCACACCTCGGCTTGCAAAAAAGACCCTGCGTCTCACTCCCTTGTTCACACCCTCCTTATACAACTTCCAGGAATGACCACTTGTTCTCCCGATCTCTCACCATTTTATAATAAACCTCTTCGACGTAATCCTATAATAACTCCTTACTAACTTGTACGTCTCTATCATATCACCCCTCTTTCTCCTATCCACTGGACTGTAAATCGCATTTTCCCAACCTTTTCTCATATTCGACATTCCAGAGATCGGAAATTCCCTTAGTCAGTCGCCCCTCGACCTTTCCAACATTTCTGTTTCCCGTTTAAAACCAGGTGACCAAATCTGTGCAAAGCAGTCCATATGTAGATTAATCAGAGCCTGCAGCAAGAATCTCCTTACTTCTACAAGTCAGTGTCCTCCGCATCATTCCCAGAATTCATTGTGCTATCCTCACAGTTTTCCCAATATATCCTCTTAATTTTAGATCCTTATCCATCATCGCGCGAAGATCCATTATTTCCTTCACCTCCAACAATATATCCCCACCAAGCGTAAATTCTGCAGCCCATCTTTGTTTCCCAAATTTTAAAAACTTACATTCTGCAACATTGAACTAGCATCCCCAACACCGTGCCCATTTATTCAATTTGTTCAAGTCTTCTTTTAAGGCCACAACTGTTCTACTCTTCAAAGTTCGTCCCAACTTTGAAGAGTAGGGTAGAAGAGTAGAATCCATCTGCTTTATCCAATGAAGCTGTCACCTTATCGTAATAACTAAGGAGATTAATAAAACATTACCACAGTTCAGTAAATCCGTGCTGTCCATCAAAGATAATAATATAAAGATAATAATAAAGATAATGAATCCCACCACGAAATGATTTGTAATATATTTTTTATTTAAATATATTTGTAAAATGAATATATATAAAATACTTTATATATACAGTATTAAGTCAGTATTAAATATTAATTTAGATATTATTATATTAAGTCATTATTAAATATTAATTTAAATATTATTAAATTAAGTCAGTATTAAATATTATTATTTGTCACCTCCAGGGAGTCCAAAGACTCATCGAGGGACGGCATCTATCAACTCTGTCTCCACCACTCACAATCCACCTACTGACCGCAATTACATCAATGCCATATATCGCCGACCACCACCACTAGCATTTCCACAGACAATCACAAACATCCATACCCACGGCTGGATTCGAACCCGCAGCCTTTTGGATGCGGAGCAGATAGGCTAAGCACTCGTCCAGCTAGGCCAGCAATTGAACTGGAGGCACCAGGTCTCGTCAGCCGTAATTACTTTCGGAAACGTCCTTATTTGCAGAAAGATCAGTCGCAGCTTGAACCTGCTGCTGCTTCTGTTCTGTCCGACGATATCCGAAGTATAAACTTCGCAGAAATCTTTCGCATACCCAGTTCTTCATTTAAAATTACCCTGACTGTTTCTCGATTCATTTGCAATTCAACAGCCATTAATCGCACACCTAATCGCCTGTCAGACAGTACCAAGTCTCGCACTCTGTTCACATTTGCGTCCATCGTTTTTGTTTTTGGCTGCCTACTTCTGGTATCGTTGTTCACATCTTCTCGCCCACCTTTGAATCTCTTATGCCACTCAAAGACACTTGACTTTTTTCAGAGCATCCACACAATATGCCACTTTCAATAGCTCCAACGTTATAGTAGCAGTTTTGCCGATTTTTTTACAAACTTTGATTTAACACGCTGCTCCAAATTTCGAGCAAACATTTTTACGCCAACGTTTTCAGTAAATCTTTATTATTTTTGCAATAACCAACTAACAAATGGCTTTATCGGCTTGAGGTTTACGCACGCATTAGTTAAAAGAATAGTTAAAAGATGTACAAACACGATAATAAATTGTTACAAATCATGTGTGTGCGTGTGTGTGTGTGTGTGTGTGTGTGTGTGTGTATGTGTGTGCGAGCGTGCTTTCCAGAGAAAGATGGATTCTAATATTTAGAACATCTGAAATGCCTTTTCAACACAGCCTATCTATAAAGCTCAATTCAATAATCAGAAGAGTGGTAACTGATTAACACGGATTGGAAAAGAAGTCATATGTAACATGCTGGATTAACACAATGGACTTGTAGCAAAACTATTGAGAGACATATTAGATCTTATCAGTTACTGAGTTCTGATCTGATCTGATCTGAAATAAGGGCGAGTTCAGATATGAAAAATCTGCCTTCTGTTTATGAAGAGGTCAAAAGGTGAACGGATCAAGATAATGACAATGATATGATTTATTTGGTTGTGTTAGCAAAGCCTTCGAACGTTCCACATAAGTGCCTGCTGCCAAATAGGTAATCGTGATAATCATCTGGTCAGATGGGTGGAAAACTGGGTGTGGACAGACGAGAGGAAGTGGTTTATGAAGGAGAGTCGTAGGATCCAGTTTGTTAGGAAAGCGGTACCACAGAGTTCATTAGTCCCCTTTCCTTTAACATGCAATTGAAAGATTGACATCTACACTACCACTGTGAATGTGAAACTCAACTGGTGTCTGATTCCTAATAAATAAAACACTCAACGACAATTTCCTGTTTGTAAATAAAATAACATCAAGAATAGCTGAACTAAGTCTCTTCATAAATAAAATATACCAACTGAAAATTATACAAACATATGCCTCAACTATTGGACCATCTAGATGAAAAGATAGAAGATTTCTATGAAAAACATTAGAATCCACAATAAATAATTTTACTTAATTATAATGGCTGACTTTATGGCAAGATTGGAAGCAGAGATGACCATCTGAACTCCATCGGTAAATTTGGATTTGGACAGAGGAATGAAAGAGGAGAAAGACATTGAATTCGCAGAAGAAAATAACCTCTCTCTTATGAACAGCTTTTTCAAGAAGAAAATCAACCGAAAATGGACTTGGAGAAGCCCAAGTGGACAAACCTGTAATGAAATAGACTTATCCTCCCCAACAAAGGATATATAATAAATAATACCGAAATGCTTAATAGATTCAATACAGGAAGTGACCACAGACTATTAAAGGTAAAAATATGGATCAACAAAAAATGCGAAAGGAATAAGACCATAAAAAAAGTCCAATTTAGTGAATCTACAAAACCTCTTCCACAAGAAAAGCTCTTATAGAGAATCACTCAAAAATGAACTAAAAAAGTTAAACACAGCTACTATCATCGATCATGCTAATGAAATCTTAACAAATTCTTTCTTGAATTGTGCTTAACTAAGACTTAGAAAAGAAGATATATGAAAAGAGATTTGAACGAGACCAATAAAATATAATATTCGGAAATTTGTAAAACTATACGCAAAAGGATGAAACATGAAATTAGATCATATAATACTAGGAAAATTAAAGAAACAATAGAAAAAAATAGTAATATGAAGGTCCTTAAACTCATCTGGTGGTGTATGATTCCTAATAAATAAAACAGTCAAGGACAATGTCCTGTTTGTTAATAAAATAACATCAAGAATAGCTGAACTAAGTCTCTCTTAATAAATAAAAGATACCAACTGAAAATAATACAAATATATGTCCCAACTATGGACTATCTAGATGAAGAGACTTCTATGAAACATTAGAATCTACATTAAATAATTCTAAAGATTTCTACATAATTATAATGCTAACTTTAATGGCAAGATTGGAAGCAGAGATGACCATCAGCTGAAACAAAGGAAATAGCTGCTGCAAGAGGAAAAAAATTGTGAACTTATGCAATAATCAAAAGAATTCAGGAATTTTATATTGACTTCTATGAAGACAAGGGCCGAGGCATCTAAGAATTAGCTATGGATAACTCCAGTGAGGAAGAATACGATGTCCCTGAGATCTTACAAGCTGAGGTAGAAATGACACTGCAGGAAATAAAGAATGGAAAATCCCCAGAAGAAGATGGAATTATTGTAAACTTCTTAAAACTGGGAGGAAGCTTTGTCATCAAACAGCTGACTAAACTCTTTAATAAATGCCTAAAACAGAGAAAAATTCCAAAAAAAATTCCAAAAACAAATGAATATTAGAAGTGAACAATTCACTTCTAATATTAATTTTTAAAAAGGGCAATAAGGAAGAAATTAAAAACTATAGACCTAAGCCTACTCCATACCATATATAAAGTTTTCACAAAAATTATAAATAATAGAATAAAATCTAAACTAGAGGGAATGCAGTCCTGTGAACAAGCTGGATTTAGGAAGAATTCCAATACTTTCGACTATATTCATGCATTAAGACAGCTCATTGAAAAATCAATTGAATACAATAAACCCTTATGTCTGGCCTATATAGACTATGAAAAAGTATTTGATTCAGTCAAAACATCTACAACACTAAAAGCTCTTGAAACCTAGGGAAGTGAGAAACCATATATTTTAACAATAAAACATATTTATAATAATGCAACTTCAATAATTAAATTATATAAAAACAGTGAAAAGTTCCCAATACAAAAAGGCATCCGGCAAGGTGATGCCATACCTCCCAAACTATTTACAGCTGCATTAGAAGAAGTTTTGATTGGGAAACAAAAGGAATAAGCATGAATGGAGAAAGGCAGAATCATCTGAAATTTGCAGATGATGTTGTCCTAATAGGAGATAATCTTGAAGATCTGGAAGAAAGGCTAAATCAGCTAAATGAAGCCTCCAGAGTAATTGGATTAAAAATAAATAGAGAAAAAACAAAAATAACGATGAATAAATACATAAACCATAGAACCGTCGAAGTTGAAAACCATGAAATAGAACAAGTTACCTCACATATATATATATTTGGGCCAATTTTTATCCGTTAAGGATTACCAAAGAAAAAGAGATTGAACGAAGAATTCACGTTGGATGGATGGTTTATGGGAAAATGAGACACATATTTAAAAGTGACATCAGTATGAGTCTAAAAAGGAAAGCTTTCCACCAGTGCATACTTCCTATCCTAACATATGGAGGAAAAACATGGACTTTAACAGAATCTCTAAACAAAAAGCTGAGAACAACACAACATCGCGTGGAAAGAAGTATGCTAAAATTAACATTAAGAGATAGGAAGACAAATACCTGGATAAGATCTCAAACAGGTGTCATTAACCTGTTTAATGTATAAAATACATTAAACAGGTTAAGTGGAGATGGGCTGGCATATTGCCAGATGCAGTGACGGGAGATGGACTAGAAAAACAACAGAGTGGAGACCAATGGATGGATCAAGACAAATAGGAAAACCGAGAAGAAGGCGAAGGGATGAAGTTGCAGGAGTTGCATAATTATCTTCGATCATATCATTTTTTCATTTTTTTCCAACAAACTCTTTCCACTTTCATACTTCAAAGCACTGATTTTTATTCTTCTCTTCTTCCCAGAAATCAAGTTCAAGCCTTCATAGACCGTTTTCATATGCTTGCTGTATCATTTTCCTCTATTTCCTTGCAGAACTGATTGAGCCAGTCTTCCCCTTTTTAGGTAGAATTTTACTTGTTTATTGATCTCTTTATATCTGACTTGGGATTCGTTGTTATTCTTATTCTTCCATTTTCTCCTTTTTCATTTTTTATCACTTCCTCAGTAATTGAGAGCTTCCTCCCTCTCCTCTCCGTCTCACCCAGAAGACCTTTAGCACATTCCTTAATTTTCTCTCTTAAATCAGTCCAGATTACTTCTAGGGTTCTATCAGTATCAATATTGCTGATCTTATTTTCTAATACAGCTTGATATTTCTTTCTGATATCTTTTCTTTTTAATCCATCACTTCTTATTTTTCTAGTTGCATTTTCTTTCTTTATTTGTTTTAGTCTGATTTCTATTTTAATGGTAAGCAGATTATGGTCACTATTGCTGTCTGCCCCAGGATAAGTTTTTGCATTTTTTATTACATCTCTATATCTTGAGTTAATTAATATATAATCAATCTGGTTTCTTCCCCTCTCTGTCCAGGTGCTCTCCAAGTATACAGTCTTCTTCCATGTTATGGAAACCAGGTGTTAGGTCACTAACAATTTGTGTCTTCTAAAAAATTCTACCGATCTGTCTCCCCTTTCATTTCTTTCTCCGAAGTCCCAAGAGCCCACCAGACCATCCTTTCTCTTCCTTTCCCGATCTTTGCATTCATATCTCCCATTACTATCAGTATACATCTCTGTTATTTTTCAAATGTAAACATTCCTCTATTCGTTGATAGATGACTTCGACTTCTTCATCTACATGATCTGATGTAGGCAAGTTTACTTGAATTATAGGAATATTTCTAGCTTTGGCTATTATTTTCAAAGCAATCACTCTTTCAGTTCTCTGCCAATAGCCAATATCCCTCCACTATATCCGCAATCCTTTTATTGAACATTATTCCAACACTTCTTTGATGTTCTTCTCTTCCTCCCGCGTAAATAAATCTACATCTGTCGTCTATTCTTATATCTCCTTTCCTTTTCCATCTAACCTCTGAGATTCCAAGAATTGATATCTTCATTCTTTTCATTTCTCTGATCATATTGGCCATCTTCACTGCTTGATACATTGCGTTAACATTCCAGGTTCCAATATGTGTATTTTTCTAGATGTTCATCTTCTTATGTCCTTACATCAGCTCCAGAACTTCCAAGAGGCTTTGATCCTGCAGCGTCATTTAAGAATATATCCTCCTGGGACTCCAACACTGTTCTATAAACCTCCTCCCTTGTATCATATTACACGAGTACAGACCCAGGGATCACATCTGTTCTCGTGAATAATTCATTCTTCCGTCTTAATTTGTTCATCATTACTTGGAGAAAGAGAAAAGTATGCATGGTGGTTCTCCGTTGCCTTCTATGCAGCTTGGTGGGTTGGACATTTCCTTACAACCAGATGTAATGGTTATATGCCATGACTCGGTATAACATTACAATATTTTACGATTATTCACTATTAATTCATTAAATATTAAATTCATTAAATATATCTATCTCATTAAATGTATCTCCATTTACTTTGCTTCGCAAAGTAAACGGAGATATATTTAAAAAGATGAGAACAAAAGTCTTGCCCTTTTTTCCAGCTGAACGCAAATAATCTGATCATTCATGAAGGTAACGAATGCCCCCCCCCCCCCTCACACACACTGCCGAAACACGAGATTTTATCTTCGTAAAAAATGTAGACCTCACACGAAATTTGTTAACAAGAGATATTTATTCATGATCTTGGCTGTTTGAGTTCGAATTTAAACGACTCAAGCAGACACAATCACTTGTCCTACACTCTTGCAATTCATGCATACATTTGACTTATTAATATTTTTTATGGAAAATTTTAGTTTTTAGATGAACGATACAGAGAAACCTATTCCTCTTCCATAACCATGCAGATGTGTTCTATCGTACATGCACCCCTGTTATTTACTTAATTATAAGTCAATCTCAGTTCTTATTAAGGTATTTTTCTCACATTCGCAATATTTATTTCGTTGTCAAAGTAAATCTCTTTGCAAACATCTGTTGAGATTACAGACAACTAAAATTTAAAAATACAGTTACCGATCTAAAAATGGGATTGAGTAGTTTTATTCTTATGTAAATACCCGTATATCGTAAGTTTTATTTTGACATGTTCAACAAATGTCAACAATCGGCTTCATTTACTAAATTAACATTTTTTGGACGTCTTAACAACAGCAAGTGAGACAACAAATACAGATTCACATCCGCTAAGAAGCAACTGGATGAGGCCTGAACGTTCAGTAGTAGAACCCAGTGATTGCGAAAGAAAAACTGCAGGTAAGTTTTTTTCCGGTATTATAGAAAATTTGTCCTACAATTTTAGACTTTAAAGAGTAGCAGTGTAACTTTAGACTATGGAATTCTTATTGGCCGTATACAGAATTTAATTCCATTCTTTCAAGTTCAGGCACAAGCCAAAGTGTCTGAACTTGAAAGTTCAGAAACCTCAGACACTTCGCGGTGTTCACTTCTGAGCGCTGAGTGTGACTATCACAAGCTGCCTGTTGTCGAAAATTATTTTTTGCTTCCAATAGTCACGCCGGAATTGCACCGGAAGGATCTCTTCTTCATTTTCAAAAGAAAAGCGTGTATGAAAATCAGCCAACAGACATTGGTTCAATTTTCTTTCGTTCTTTCTTTTTTCCTCCGCGCATATGCTGTAGTGTAGTTGCTGTTACTGCCGTAGCGTGTTGACGAAATTAATCATTTCCAGAACTGATGGCAACAGTGACTTTTCCAGTGGAATGAAGATTCCATCCCACAACAAAAGGAAGTGATGCAGTCCTTCCATAAAGATTTTGCTGAACTATTAATGGAATATGTATAGAACTTTTGCAGCATTTCTTGGATCTCATTAAAATGGAATTTTGACGATAGTTGACCAGCGAAACGTTCAGATCTTAATTTGGCGTACTTAATCTGGAACGACTGCAATATATTCGACCGCTGGAGTTGATCTTGACTTTTTAAGCAAGTGCTGAAATCTGCGTCATCCATTCGAACAAATAAAATTTGATATATTATCGACCGTTAATACCCATACTTGTTTAATAAAACAAATACGAGTATTAGCAGATTATACTTTCAGACAGCTATCACGCGGTGTTAGGATTAGAGACTACGAGATGGCGGCACTTCACCGGACGCCACATATAATTACTGATAGTCTCCTCTGATTGGCTACTTGTGAAGTTGAATTCATTCTGAAAAAAATTTCTTACCAACTCCAAATTTTAAACTACATGTATAAACTTAAAAACTATTAGTTTTTAATTATAAAGTCCCAGCCAGAGGAGTTTCATAAAGTTGATAATTTCTCTGCAATTATAAGATACGTTTCTTTCAACACCTAATCAACCAGCATTCTTAGCATAAATTGAAGTTGCTTGGTCATAAAACTGAGTCGAATAAATTAGATTAGCGATTCCGAACTCAGGAATGCGAATCAGGAAAGCAAAAATAATTCCATTAAACATTTGTGGGGAGGATATTGCATATCATAGATAGATCATCTTTGTGATATTCAACGTTCTAAGACAAGGATTCGGTGGCATTCCTTTCGCTCATTGCCGCGTCCATATTTCGAAATCACTGTCCTTAATCAACTTGAAACTATTGTGAGTCATAAAGTAGACCTTACGACTAACAAAATGAACATTTAAAGCAATGCTTTATTCATTCGTTCTTAGCCATTGAGTTTGTACATCCATCAGTCTGTTTACACATCATCGCTCTCTTCGTTCATCACTTGAACTATTTGAAAGTTATCTAATATTCAAGCTCAACATATATTTGTTTATTTAGTTATTTTTATTCAATTGAATCATTATTCCTGCAATGTTTAGTCGTTCCACATCCAATTTTATAAAATAAGAAAAGTTAAAAAGAACGAAAAATAAAATCTTACCTCTTAAATTTCAAGGAGCATTTCATGTAAACGATGACAGAAAAAAAAAAAAAAACAGGATCATGAAAACATACCTCATTACCGTGATACTGAAAAGAATATTTGTCTTACTTTACGTATTAGGCTAGTGATCATCAGCATGCAAGTTTACGCTTTATGTCAGAAATGTCGCAAATAACACCATAATGACCCTGTCCACCTGTAGCAACGAACAGTGACCCTTGTAAACATAAGCGAATATTTTGGCTAATCAAATTTTCTGAATCTGCTTAATAATAAAATAATTAAATTTAACCCATGCTTATTAATTTTATGAATGGACAAATACTTGATGAGAAAACTTGACGGAGGATGCGGGATGATTTGAGAAATCTGGGAGGGGTTATAGGCAAAGACCTAATATTTCGAGGACACTGTTAAAATTGTGAGGACAACACAGCGATTTATAGGAATGATGCAGAGGACACTGTCCCAAAGAAGTAACGACGTTCTGGTTCCATTGCATAAGGTATTGATCAGGCCACATACAGATTACTACTGTACAGCGATTTGGTGACCATGTTTTCCAAAATATGAAGTGTATTGGAAAGGATCCAGAAACGATTCACTAAAATAGTTTCTCGTCTCTGGAATGCAATTTTGTAGAAACTGGTGAAGAAGAGCAGCATGAGAAGAGATGATATGATCCTACTGACATACGAGCGGCTGTGATATTATTGCCAGATGAATGTGGACGCCTTTTCTACAGAATGGTGTGAATCAGGGAGAGAACATCAAGTCTTCCCTGGAAGTTGTATAAGGAGGGTGTTGGCTGCGTAGAGGGCGCTGAGTGTTTGAACGCATTACCGGAAAGTTTGGTGAGTGCGAGAGGTGAATATATTTAAAGGAGCAGTACAAGTATTAATAAACAGAATAAACGACAAAAAATATACAGAAGTTTGATGCTAAGAAGCCCGAAAAAAACAAATAGAGGAAGACTAAGATCTTGGCCGATTGATTCCATCAGAAGCGTGTTAGGAAATGAAATAAAAGATCTCACAACATTTATTATTATTATTATTATTATTATAAAAACCTCCATGGAGTCAAACCCTCGTTCTGACAAGTTACAGACGAATTTGGATTGAAGCTGTTGACACGAGATTAGCAATATTTAGTAATATTGTTAAGTAGTACTCTCATTGTATTCCACACACGCGTCGGGAATACATATCGAGAATATTATGATGATAATGACATTAAGCTGACTTTTTAAAAGACCTGATGAGTCAGTTGTATTTTTTTCATATATATATATATATATATATATATATATATATATATATATATATATATATATATATATATATATATATATATATATATATATATATATTATGTACATATAAAACATCAAGCATTTTTCTTTATTCACCTTTCT
>NW_028328277.1:0-53614 GCF_054136105.1 Typopeltis vanoorti
TGAATGTTCCTCTGAGGATTGATTGAAGGTGTGTGAGTTTCAAAGGCCAGCACTAGTGGATAGGGTTGAATATTAGTGCATTGGATCAAAGACTGACCATCTGATAGGTATCAGCAAGCTGTATATAGGTAAGCAATATCCTGGAAGAGGAAAGTCACTAGTGGTATGCCTCAGGAGTCTGTTTTAGGACCATTGCTGTTTAACCTATATGTTAATGATATTGAGGAAGTTTTGGATGGGGATATTCAGTTGTTTGCAGATGATGCAAAGTTAGAACAAATTATGAAGAGTAGATATGTTGTGACCTTACAACAAGACTTTAATAGATTGAGTGAATGGGAATTTGAACAGCAGTTCAATGTTGCAAAGTGTAAGGTTTTAAAATTTGGGAAACAAAGATGGGATGTGGAGTTTATGCTTGGTGGGGATATATTGTTGGAGGTGGAGGAAATAAAGAGATTTGAGGTGATAGTAGACAAGGATCTGAAATTTAGAGGACACATTGCCAAAATTATGAGGACAACACAAGGAATTCTAGGAATGATGCAGAGGACACAGACTTGTGGAAGTAAGTAGATTCTTGTTCCATTGTATAAGGCTTTGATTAGGCCACACATGGACTACTGTGCAAAGATTTGGTCCCCTGGTTTTCAAAATGAAAAAGATGTTGGAAAGGGTCCAGGGCCAACTGACTAAGATAGTTTCTGATCTCTGGAATGTCAGATATGAGGAAAGGTTGAGAAGATGCAATTTGCAGTCTAGTGGACAGGGGCATGCCAGTACTGTCCGGTGCCTGTGTGCAAAACTTTAGTTGGCACCCCTACCCCCACCTCCAATAAAAAATCACTTAAAAAAAACCGTTTTTTTTTAAAGTATTTCCTCCTCTTTGGCACCTTTACTATCTTGGCACCTGTGTGCATCGCACACATGGCCGGCATGCCCCTTTTAGTGGATAGGAGGAAGAAGGGTGATATGATAAGAGACCTACATAGTAAGGGGTTGTTATAGGATTGATGTTGGCAAGGTTTTACAGAGAATGGCAGGATATCAGGGAAGAACCAGAGGTCATCCCTGGAAGCTGTATAAGTAGGATGTGAGCAGGGGAGTGAAAAGCAGGTTTTTGCATGCAGAGTTGTGAATGATTGGAATGCCAAGCCTGATAAATTAAAGATACACAGATCATCACGGTATGATGAGCTGTGTGTATGACAAAAGGACCTCCTAAATGAGCGACTACATGGGGTCTTGGGATAATAATTATCACCCTATTATTTTGACCAGCTGTCTAAAGAAAATAGCTAATAGCAGACTTCTGATATTTAGAAAGCAATGATCTTCTCACCAATATTTAATGTGACTCTCTTAGACATTGTTCAACTTTGGACCATTTGGTTGGCTTAAATACTTGAGACATTCCAATTTCAGTGTTCTTTCACATGGAAAAAAGCTTATGGCATATTAAAAAGACCTCTGTAATCTCAAGAGGTTTTCCTTTCCTTTGTCCAGGAAAGCTTTCCAAGTCTGAGTGAGAAGTATCTTGGCCATATTGAGAATAGGGTGTTCCTCAAGGCTCTGTCTTAAGTGCAACACTTTTTTTGCTATCCAAGTTAATTCAATCACTGAACAGCTTCCTCCTACTGTAAGCAATGCCCTGTGTTGATGACAACTTCACTATTTACTGTCACTCTCATAAACATGAGGATAATTGAAAGACAACTTCAACAAATAATTGATCGTGTCTCTATGGGCTCTTAGTAATGGGTTCAGGTTTTCAGCAGAAAAAAAGTATGTGTATGTATTTGTTGAAAACTCACTCTTCACCTATGTGTTAAGAATGGGACAAACTTATTCCAGCACTACAGAAATCAAGTTCTTGGGACTTGGACAAAACTTAAATTCCTTGCACACATTTGTCGACTAAGAAAAAAGTAAAGGGAGTATAGAATCTCCTTCGTACTATCCTCTACTGAATGGGATGTGGATTAATCTTCATTTGTTTTTATTATTACTATTATCATCTGACCTCCATGGAGTCACTCATCATGGAAGGTACATACTATTGCAAACAATGCTGTTTGCAATAGTGCGTTCTAACCATGTTTTAAACTGATTCAATGTGTCTACATTCACAACACTCAGGCAATGCATGCTACTCAACCACTCTCCATGCCAAGAACCTGCTCTTCACCCCCTCTTCTCACACCCTCAAGCAATGCCTCTTATTCTACCCCTCCCATTCTATGAAAAATCTGTAAACCTGATAACCCCCGACTAACTTATGTCTCTATATCTCCTCCTCTTCAAGAGGCATTGTGATATATGTTGTCTCAGTATTTCCTTATACACTACATCCCAAAGACTGCTGACCACCTTTGTGAATCTTTCCTGGAGTTTCCCAACATATCCACATCACCATGAAAACCTGGCTACCAAATCTTTGCACAATAATCCATATGATGCCTGATCAAGGCTTTACATAATAGCATCATAATGTCTACTTCTGCATGTCAGGGTCCTCTCCATCACTGCCTCATTGGAAGTTTTTCCACTTAGTTATATGATAAATTAAAGATACCAAGAAATTATATACTTGGTTTAATCCTTTATCCAAGTGTAAGCAAATTTAAGGTGTAAACTTTTGCTTACACTTGGATAAAGGATTAAACCAAATATATAATTTCTTGGCATCTTTAAATCGTGTGCTTTACGTGTACTTATGGTTCTAGAAGGCAGAATAACTTGCGATGGTTGAATCCCATCAATGAAGGTATATAGATATCTATCTACTGGTGTCTTTTGCACATTGCCCATTCCAAGTGTGTTGAAGCAAATGAACTAACTCCACTGCTTAAATGGAAACAGTGGTCTCTTATTTATGCCCTAAAAATGAGATCTCTTCTAGGGCATATTTTTTCATGGACTAATATTTTTTCTCTATGTCAGGAAGCTCAATATCACATGTCAGACTGTTGTACATCTTTTTGATATGCATGTTAGAGATTATGCAAGCCATTGACAACATTGTCTGCACTAAACATAACATTCCTCCATGTCAGGTTTGCACTCCATCTTTCAACTTCATTTTGTTAACTACAGAATGTCTCATACTTCACCTTTATCTACGATTGTTTAATGCACATAGAGCAACCAACTCAGATTTCTTGCTCATCCATACCGATTGTTCAACAGATCTGTTGGCTGTGCATTACTATCTCCAACCAGATCCTACTTCATTGCAATAATTTGCACAGTAGAGTTGCATGCCATTCAGCTTGTGTGTATAAAAGAAAACTAGTACCAGAAGTGTATAATTTATGCAGACAGTTCTTTACAGGCTAAATCCTTTCCTATATAAATCCATATCCAGTGCTGTGTGAGGTGTTATACTTATACAAAATGAAGACTAATTTTGATGCTTGGTTGTGCTGGATTCCCAGCCACATTGGAATTGAGACTTGCAGATGCAGTTGCTAGATCAGCTCATACTTTTTCAACATACTGTTGGATAGTATGAGCTGTATATGGCTATAGACAGTTTATAAGATCAAGGCTAATTGCCCATTAGCAGTCATGGCAGGAAGCTTCTTGCCATGATCACTGCCAAATAAATTATATGATATTAAGCCTGAAATCAATTACTGGCAGTCTAGTGAACATAAAAACAGAAGAGAGGAAGTTGTTCTTGCTAGGCTCTGCATCGGTCAGTCATCTTACACATTCTTATTTACTGAGGGCTGATGACCCACCTAGGTGTGAAAAATGCACACATCTCACCGTTTATCATTCTGGTGGAGTGCCAGTTTGTGGTGGAGACAGTTGTATAGGTGCCCTCCCTCGATGAGTCCTTGGGCTCCCTGGAGGTGTCATCGAGGGAGGGCACCTATACAACTGTCTCCACCACAAAATCCACCAACTATACAATGAACTGCAACTACTGTCATCTACACCACCATCACTACTATTTTCAGACAATCAAACATCCACGCCCATGGCAGGATTTGAACCTGCAGCCTTTTGGTTGGAGAGCAGATATGCTAACCACTCAACCAACCAGGCTGGCAAAAAATTTCCACACTGGGAATCAAACCTGGGCCTCCTGGGTGAAAGCCAGGTATCCTAACCACTAGACCAAGCGGGATCTACATTGCTTAATTTTTGTACATATATTATTTACTAAATGTATCTCTTTCCAACTATTTATCAATACCTTGTGTACTGCTGTAACCTTTGCTATGGCATAGTATGACCTCTGTCCTTACGCCAATAAACCAATCATCCTCATCTTCCAAATTTTAAAGTTCGGTATTTTGAAACACTTAACTGGCAGTCCCACCCAGTCTGTTGATTCTTATAAATCCAAATCTGCCCTACTCAGTTTTTCCAACCTGTATGTCATCTGCATATTTCCATTTAAACCTCTCCTAGTGTCATTAATATTTATTAACAGAAACAGTCCCAAAGCAATCCCTTATGCCTCACCATTAGTAACTTTTCTAGGTTGGGTACTTCCTCTTATACAGTCTGATATTGATCACCATTTATCCAACTTAATATTTATCTAACCCATCTGTTCAAATTTAATTCCTGGTTTATCATGCAGGAATCTATCAACCACATTTGCAAAGTCTGTGGTATTATGCATCACCTTTATTTAATGCATTTTGTCACCTTGTAAATGACACATAAGTAGGTTGCTTAAACATGACTCCTTTAACAAACCCATGCAAACTAAGTGAAAATCCTGCTATTATCAACACATTTCTGGTTCATGATCCCTGTCACCTCTTCAATACTGATCACTATTCCAAACAGATTAATATCAGGGCTGCCATTAATTCACTGAACATTCTGTAACCAAGAACATAATTTCTTGAATCTAATTTATAGTATAACCAAGTGAAAAAAACTTAAAATATTTACACCAACTTTTACTGTTATTAACAAAGTTCTGAATTCATCTCCTGCTCATTTGCTCTTCCCCAAGCATGATTGTCACACTAAGATAAATACTTTGAATCATTCTTCCTCTGCACCGGGATCTGGTAACACCTTATTGTCCTGCTCAACTCCACCCTGCTCTCAAAGCCATCCCTTTTATTTTCACAGCAATTCTCTACGTTGCAAGGAGAACTAGTCTGTTGTCATTAGTACTACTCTTCCTGAATATGCAAGAACCTTCTGTTTATCTGTTGCAATGTTTTTTTGTCAGTCATTTGTATTTCAGTGATAGCAATAATTTTTAGATAAATTTAATCCACCAAGGATATGAAAATAGTGCATTGCCATAGTGAATATTAGCTGTATGCCCATTAAAGGCATACAATGTATCAAGTTTTTGGACATTTGAATTGGAGTAACAATGAACTGTTTATTAAATAAAATAAAAAAACTTACCATAATGAAGACTGCAGAATATGCTGAGATAGAGGCATAATATGAAGGAAAAGAAAGTCTGAAAAAAGATAACTAGTTTCAATTTTGGTGTAGACATCAAATATCAATTTCTAATCAAGTCTTATGAAGACTAATAATTTAATTACAGCTAAATTACTTCAAGTAAGACTTGATATAAAATCTTAATTAGTTATAATTATTTCCAACATGTTTACCTTTAAACTCACTTTAGTCAACTATATTTTTTAATGGAAATGTAGAGAGAAAATGCAGTAGGTCTGAGAGTTTCCATTAATTCTTAGAACATGCTGACTATTATAAATAGGGTATCAAATCACTTCCAGTTGATGACTGATTGCAAAGTGATTATTTGGGTGACAGCCATGTGAGGACTTCTTTCTTGCAGAAGTATATGGATTTATAAAGCTAGTGAGTATGATGAACTCAGGAGACAGCATGCAGCTATATCATGGAAGGAGGAATTGGATGGAAAGGAGATCAGTGGTGCTTGGACCTTACTCAAGAACTATCTAGCAGAAGCAGTGATGTCTGAATATATTCAAAAAGGTTAGGAGGTTAAATAAGGTAGTTGTGAAATAAATGAAGTGATGCATGCAGTCTGGAAGAAACCATTGTAGAAGGCACAAAGTCTAATCAGTTGCATGCTTCAACATTTTTATTCTTAAATTCTGAATGACTGGCAAGGAAGGCAACTAAATGAGTTGCCTTTCTCGCCAGCAGACTAAGACGGTGACTCACTTAGTAAGGATAGCAAAATTTAAGTAGTTCTTTAGGACTCCAGTGTGTGGGATCCAGAAGGACAGGATAAATCTTACAGTGCACTTCAAGATGTTGATTAAGGTAGTTAGCAAGAGCTGGCAAGGCAAGGTAGGTGAATATACTGCTGTTCTATTGATGTGTGTATACAGTTTTTTTTTCCTTTCAAGTGAGATATCTTGTGTTAATTGAACAGTAATGTCTAGGCTGCATGAAAACATGCAAAGTTCAGTATGTGTTTTTCTTCTAAAAACTGAGTAATGTAGGGTACCTGGTTTATGAAAATCTACAAGCATTCATCAATAAGATCATCATATCCAGTTCATTCTTGAGTTAGAAGAGAACAATCTGATTGCATTTTTAGATTGCCTATTACTTCATTAAATCAGATAATGGCCTTCGTTTCTCAGTTTTCAGAAAGAAAACATATTGGACTTTACATTCATCCTCTTTCACACCATGTGTGAAATTTTTCCTGAGTCTTTGAACTCCCTGGAGGTGTCAAGTAATAATAATAGTCAAAATCTGGCATCATTAAAATACTGTTCCATTGAGCACACTCTGCTGTATTGAAATACTGATTTCTCTCGAGAAATAAATCATATCACATCCACCTTCTTTGCTAATGGCTTTAACAAATCATATGTCAACAAGATAATTGATAATTATAGTTTCTGCCATCTGCTTCCCATCATGATAGCATTATAGAGGTGATTCATCATGTTACCATTCCTTATGTTAAAAAGGCGTCTTGGAAGGTATAGCCAAACTACTTTAGATCTGTTGGCTCACAAGTGTCCTTCCACTTTTTTAGACTCAGCTAAAGATAAACTCCACCCTTTAGATAACCTTGGAGTGTATCAAATTCCTTGCCAGTGTGGATTCATATTTTGGCCAGACAGGTAGATCAGTCAGCAACTATTTTGTGATGACCATTTAGACTACATTAAGTTCCTTGAGCCAGAACAAATCTGGATTGCAAACACTAATCAACAGAGACACCTAATTCTTTGGAAGAAAATTAAGGTTCTCCATTAAAGAAATTTAGAACTGCTAAATTATACGAAGAAATTAATATTAAAAGACACTCTTTCCTGTATTTTAGGAACATTACATTACCTTCATCAAGGATCACAGAAAACAATGATATACGCATGCAGGCACAAACACTGGGCAAATGAGACTGAAGAAAGGCAACAGAAGTCTGGCCTACAGTCCTAAACAGTGTCCCCTATTGGGCTAAATTGGATAGCTTTGGTTGTTGATCTTAGAATGTATGCTTCCCAAATTTGGGACAGTCTCATGCACCTAAATATTTTTGAGGTTTGGAAAGGCTTTCATATTTATATTTCCTGCAGTGTAATAGAATTGCCTTCTTACAGCATATCCTGGGGTGGGTGTCCAAATCATGGTCTGCTGGTCCTGAGTGGCTGTATTGGTGGAACCAGATGTAGCCCTCATGTTCAGATATTGGCTGTCTTGCCTGTTTGGTTGTAGGAGGGCAGTTTGCAACTGCAAGGGACCTAGTATACTCCTAGGTCTATGGGATGTGGCTGGTCTTTAGTGGAGCAGATAAGAGATGCCAGTTTCATATTTCCTTAGGATTTTTGTCAGTTTTTTGGATGTGCCCCAGATATATAGAATGGCGATAGATTTTAAGTAATCTTTGCTCTGAAGGGAGGCAGGGGAGGCTGGTTATAGGGTTTAATTTTTTTGGGAAAAAACTTCCCAGATCTTAAATTTGGGTGCATGAGACTGTCCTAAATTTGGGAAGCATACATTTTAAGATATGAAATATGAAAGCCATTGGTCAGCCCAATGGCCAACACTACCCAATTTAGCCCACTAGGAGGCACCATTTAGGACTCTAGGCCCAACTCCCATTGCCTTTCTTCAGCCTCATTTGCCCAGTGTTAGTGTTTGCATGCAGTTTTTTTTTTTTTTTGTAATACCTGATGATAGCAATGTAATGTTGCCAAAATAGTCTTTTATAATTAATATTTTAGTATACATTTCTTGAAAAAATTAATAGGCTTGTACATTTGTTACTCATAACTATCTACAACAATATATAAAAAAAAGTTGTGAAACCTTGCTAGATTGACCGAATCTAAATAGAAACTGACTTAAATTATCCTTATTGGAAATAATTCTGGGACTTGTAAAAAATTAACAAGAGATTTTTAAAAAGTTTATATTTATATTAGAACCTTAATGTATCCAGACCGTGTACGTGCCATTGATGTGTTTTCATCGTCTAAACAACTAGAACAGAAACTAGTCGATTAATTAGAAAGTCATACTAAAGATGCTCTTTATTACTAGGGCAAAAATTTTATTACAAAATCTTGGTTAATTGAGGATGTCCTAACAGGGATAGAAATCTAAAAAAGGTATAGCATATTTCACAAGGATAAGGAAGGTAAACATGGTGGAGTGTTATTTATGATATGAATTGTGCACTCTTATGGTGGAGAATCTCAGTGGGAATATCACTAATTGCTTTAAGAGTATGTGGTGTAAGATGGATATTTTTATAGGACAAGATATTTAATAAGATGTTGCTATAGACCAGAGATGGTGATGAGCAGGAAATGTTTAAGCAATCATTATGGGGGATTTCAACTATAGTGATAAAAACTGGACAGAGTAGATGGCATGCAGTAATAAAGGAGCTAAATTTTGGATTTTTAAGGGACAACTCTTAAGCAGCATGTAGCAGAGGTAACACAAGGACCAAGAGTTCTGAATTTGGTCATAGCAGAGGATCTGATTGTGACCGAGATTGCATATTTTCCCTTTTGGTGTGGGTGACCACATAGGAGGATGAATAGGCATGGGGAGGTATCAAAACAAAAGGGAATTGTTTTTAAAATCTTACCCAGTTGGGTGTTTTATGCTGTGGCTCATTTGCATGTGCCGCTGATTTGTTAACCACGATAACTACACTCAGCGTCACTTTCTACGTAATGTACTTAATTTTCATGTGTCTCCCCCCCCCCGGGTTATCGCGATTTTTTATCTTTGCCCCTTAATTTGTGGAAAGCCGTATATTTCCTCTCACCGTATGTTCACACTCATACCTTTCATCCGACAATGATCGAAAAATGCAAGAGGCAAACAATGACAGTGACACGTATAGCAGAATAAATCTTCCTGGAAAACTAATCCCATAAAAAAAATGAAAACTAGAGCAGAATATTCAAAACATATTAGAATCCCTTCAAGGAAAAAAAATCGCTTTCGCATACATTTTACAAACATCAGTTGCATAAACTCCAGTGTAAATGGCGTTCATTACCATTTACAGACAACCAGACCAAAACTTCAGCTCCATCACCTACAGTCGATCTTCAGTGCTCAAATTATAATGTTCATGGTTCATTTTGCCACAAAAGTGAAACACACAGAGGTGGATCTCCATTGCTTCCCAGAAAATGCCAAATTTTGAACCCTCCTGCTTCTGATCTTCTGTGGTTCTAAGTGACCATCATTTACTGTTACCACTCAGTAATTGTCATCTATTGTATTTGCTTCTCAATAAATTCTGAAACTCACCCTGACTTCTTCATCTTCCTATCCATGCAAGTTAATGTTCATAAATAATATTAGCACTAAAAGTTAACAATTTCGCTGTCAAAATATAAAACAGCAGTGTTGTGGCACTCTTTAACCATAACTTCATCGAAATATAAGGTAAGATTAAAATTTTATATTTCAGACTTTTAATAGGAATGAAAAATGTGGGTTTATTTAATAAACCCACATAATAAACCAACATAAAAACTTTATTATTATTATTACGTGACACCGCAGGGCCCTCTACTCTACTTTACACAACCACACAATACACTACCACCATTCGATTTTGTACACTAAGTGATCTACTTCCTACTAACAGTATTTTTATCTGTAAAGCACGTGTGTGTGTGTGTGTGTGTGTGTGTAGCCCAGTGAAAATCACTTTTGTATTGTAGCGCTAGGCTGCCTGAAGAAGGCACATTTCAATTTCGATTCTAGTTGTTGACTAGAGAAACTTCTTTCATCTAACAGTTTCCAAGTTAGTCGATCTCTGGTATGGACAAGCGGATTTTGCTTTCCTTCTTTTCCAGAAACTCGGATTTTTTATTTTAAAAAATCAAGAAAAATCGACAGCGACAGTAGAACACACACACACACACACACACACACACACACACACACACACACACACACACACACACACACACACTGCGTTACGGTATGGAACCACGCAATGGTGGCCCTTGTTCGCCTCTCTTCCCTGGATGCCGTTTATAATTGGTAATAGTTTTGGACTGGCTATCTCTGATTGGCTACCAGTGGAGATCCGTAGGTCTCCAAAGTTAGGTAGGGTTAAAAAGGCTTTGCTTTCTGCCTATAGGGATAAAAGGCATTAGCGGATTTAGTGTGTTCTCCCTCCCGATTTTTCTGTATGCAATTTTTCTATATTCATCTCTTTAAGAGTGAATCGAACTCGGTTCTTTTCCAATCGAAGGAGCAGTGTTCCATCGTTCTCCCAACTGCGCTAGGAAAACCTATAATTTAGGTGTAACAAATTACTATTATAATAACGATTATTATTATTATTATTATTATTTGTTTCTTATGTTTTTCTGTTATATATTGTGTAATAATGTAATTTTTTTTGTTTATAATACTTTTGCTCAGAGGTGTGGCTGGGGGAGGAGGGGGGGGAGTTCGGCTTGGGTGGCACTTTGAAACTTTTTGAACTTTTGTAGTTAATTCTAAAATATAGTCTCGAGAACTCATTTCCAAATATTGTAATACTACTGCGAAATTTCCTCATAATTGCTATAAGTATCGCTAGTTGTAAGAGGAGTTTTTCTAAATAAAATTGATTAAGAATTACCTATATTACTGTGAAATAGACTTCGCCAATGTCATCGACGATTTTGCTAACAGAAAAGCAAGAAAAATAACATTTTAGAATGTTGAAATTAAAGTTTTACTTCAAAAATAAACACAAAAATAAACATACTAGAAAAATACTTTTCCTACTATTTTTCGTGTGTATTGAGAGGGTGGAAAACTCAGGGATCGCCCAGGGCGACAAAAGTTCTGGCTATACGGAGGTGTCACGAATAATAATAATAATAAATACTACTGCTTTAGCTGAAAGTCTGTAGTTAAAAGAATTTAGAACATGGTTAACAGTGCCGTAACGAGGGCGTGGTGAAAGAGGTGCCCACCACGGGCACAACTAGGTTTGGGGCGCAAAACGTAAAGAATAAAAACAAATAAATATATATAAAAGTCCGCTATTTTATACTGTATTTTTAAATTTCGGCAATACGCTGCTTTAGACACACAAATTCTGCAACACGCTGCAACTCATTTTGATGGGGTTAATATAAGTATTTAATCTATTGTATTTAGTAAAATTTAACTTGTTAAATTTAAATTTTTCAAAATTTTTGGGTTGGAGGGCGCAAATTAGACACTTGCCACAGGCGCTTCGTACCTTCGTTACTGTACTGATGGTTAAGGTAACCCAGGGATTGGCTAATATCCTCCAGGAGTGATTAAAAAAAGCAGCACGTAAGGATACCTCCACTGCATTCAGCACTGGCAAAGTCAAATTACTCGTGTTAGTGCAGCATTAAAAATGTATTTTAGTCTTAATAGAAAGTGACAGTTATTGTTAGAATTTTAAAGCAAATATAATAAAAGGCTTTAGCTGATTTATTTATTTATTAATAAAAAATGTTCAACAATCTTTTATTTATTTATTTATTTTTCTGAATCTACTCATCTGAATCTGAATCTGAAGCGCCTCCGTAGCGCAATTGGAAGAACGACGGTACATTGCGCCCTTCGATTGCAATAGGCCTAAGTTCGATTCTCGTCGCGACGGGAGGAATCTTTATCTGGTTGATTTCAATCGATGGTGAGTTAGCCGATCTCATACGGAGGTAGCAGGATTTTTTCTCCCGGAAACTCGGGTTTTTCATCCCGCATACATACAAATCGGCCCTTCAGAACACACGCAATTTACAGACAAAAATTACTAGTTGTGGTTGTGTTGGAGGTGGGCGGTAGATGGCGTTGATTCGTAGTAGAGGTAAGGTGTAGAGACAGTTGAAGATGTCCTCCCGCGATGAGTCTTCGGACTCCTTGGAGGTATCAGGAATAATAATAATAATACTCATTCATTTTGTTTAGCCTTTGGGCTGAAAAATTAGGCAAAGACAGCCATGACGAAGGTAAAGAATGCCTGTATGGTGTGTATGAGTATACTGTGACAGCTTCATTATTGTGATTTTTCTTTTTGCAACGTTTTAAAAAATCTCTATCAAATGGGGTTGACCATGATTTTTCAAGCCTCGAGTTATTTATTTATTTATTTTTTTAATGTTAAAACAAGTGAAATTTGGTAATGCCTATAACAAATGTGTACTCGTACTTGGAAGTAAATAAGTAAATAAACCGCGATGAGTCTTTTGACTCCATGGAGGCACCTTATAATAATAATAATAAGTGTCGAGTGTTGAATTCACAAGCATGCAAAGAGATACATAATATAACGAACAGAATGTGAATATTCAAGGTTTTTTTTTTTCTCTCTCTCTCTCTCTCACGTCCACAAACCAAATTTTGATCCCCTTTTTTGCATGCTTATATATTAGATTTGTTTTTATTTGCAGTTACTCAGAAAGAAAGAACGAACAAATCTTCAATTTTTCGTCTCATTTTTATGTCAGAATAAGACTAAGGAAATATGAAAATTTACCCATTTGATTATATAACTTCATATCAATAAAGAAGTGGCTGTTTTGTGCGCGTTTTTTTTTTAATTAATTTTTTGAAATGCTGAATTTTAAATTTTTTCTTATAATTTTCAATTTTTTTATTGTTAAAATGAACGATGAATAGTTGTGTTTGAAATACATTTCTAAAAATTCTATAAAATACATTACTTATATTTTTGGTTAAATGTTTACATTTTTGATTATCAGGGCATCTTCATATTTCCAGTTGTTTTTTTTTTATGTATCCTTAGTTGGCTAAGATTTTTTTCTATTATTGATTTTATATGTATATTATTAGTTTTTTTATATATATATTATTAATTTTCTTATTATTTTTATTTATATTTTTGTAATATTTTATTTATTGTTTACAATGTATTTTTAATTAACATACATTATCAATATATTTTTATTCACATTGTTTGATGAAACACTATCTTTATATTATTATTATTATTATTATTATTATTATTATTATTATTATTAGTATATGGGCACCTCTATGTAGTCCGAAGACTCATCATGGAGATCCAATCTATCATACCTCTCCTTGAACCCATTAACAGACAAAGCACACACAACTGACTCTGGCAATCCATTCCACTCATTCACAACTCTCTAAGCAAAAAATCTAGTCCTTGCATGGTTAGCGGTTACACCAACCATGTGAGGACTAGATTTTTTGCTTTGCTTTTTTGTTATCCGCTGTCTGGCCTAAAGGCTGTGGGTTCGAATCCTACCATAGGCATGGATGTTTGTGTGTGAAAATATGTGATGTTGGGCAGTAGATGGCATTGGTGTAGTTGCGATTCTCATTGTAGTTGGTGAATTGAGTAGTAGAGACAGAATTGTAAAGTAGGTGTCCTCCCTTGATGAGTCTTTGGACTTCCTGGAGGTGTCACATAATAATAATAATAATAATCAATCCTATAAAACTCTTTAAGCAACTTAAATGTTTCTATCATATCTCCTCTTTTTCTCCTACCAACCAACCAACCTCTGCAATCCACACACCCTCAATCTATCCTCATAGGGAACATTCCACAGGCCACTCACCATCTTGGTCACTCTGAATCCTCTCCACTGCTTTCTCATCCCCAAGAAACCCATTTTTCTTGGGGATGAGAAAGTGTTCATCATCTTTCTCATCCCCAAGATGACAGGTACCAGACTTGAGTACAGTAATTCAGATGTGGGCATATCAAGGCCTTATAAAGAGGAATAACAACTTCCTTATCTCTGCATGTTAATGTGTTCTTCAATAGGCAAGTAATCTTTATTGGCTACCTTAGCAGTCTTTGCAACATGTCCTCTAAACTTTAACTCTCTATCTACCACCACCACCACCACTAAAATTGTAACTTCTTCTGTTTCCTGGAGTACAGTCCCATCAATATAATACACAGCTTGTAATCTATTTTTCCTCAAATGCATGACTTTACATTTCTCCACATTAAACTGATACCCAATATCTTTTGCCCATATTGACAATCTGTTTAAATCATCCTGCAAGCTCTCGACATTGCCTTGATTAACTATTACTCTACCTAATTTTGCATCATCAGCAAACAACTGAATATTTCCTTTCAGATTATTTCCTATATCATTTATGTACAAATTAAACAGCAACAATCCTAGCACTGAACGTTGCAGCGCACCACTAGTCATTTGCTTTCGCTTCAATTCTGCCCATCCATATACCACTTATTGATATCTGTCCAGCAGCCATCCTCCATTTGTTCTAATTTGTGTAACCAAGTTCCATGTTGTATTCTGTCAAATGCCTTCGCAAAATCCAGCAAAATCATTGTGTAGCCATTTCCTTTATTCAACTCAGCTGTACTCTATGTAAATAGTTAGTAAATCACTATGGCATGGCTGACCCTTCACAAAGCCATGTTGGCTCTCATGCAGTATCATATTTTTATCTACCCATTCTTGAATTCTCTTTTTGATAAATTTTTCAAATACTTTTACCACTCCTGAGATACTGATTGGTCTATAATTTGCTACTTATAAAGAGGAATAACAACTTCCTTATCTCTACGTGTTAATGTGTTCTTCAATAGTCAAGTAAACTCATGGGCTACCTTAGCAAACATGTCCTCTGAACTTTAATAGTCTTAGAACTTCCCTTATGAAAGAGAATTATTTTGCCCTCTTTCCACTCCCTTGGAACTCTACCAGGGCTGAGACTTAAATTAAAGAGCCTAGTCAGAAGCATTGCCAGTTCCCTTACACATTCTCGAAAAACTCTACCTGATATCCCATTGAGATTCTTCAATATCCTAAATACCTTCAATTCATCCACTTCTGTTCCCACAATCTGTCACATATGTTAAAGCAGTTACCTCACTAGGATGATATACCTTTGCAAAGTTGTCACCTAGTAACTCAATTATTTTATCTGCTTCTGTCTTCTTATGACCATCATCACTCATTCAAGTTAATCTTCCATAGTCATTCTTCCTCTTACTTGCCACCTAACAAAAGAACTTTTTGGGATTTCATTTTGCCTGCTTGGCAAGATTCTTCTCATTATATGATTTTGCCTTCCTTGCCATGCTGGTCACCTTTCTTGCCTGAGCCTTGTACTGTTTGAGTTTGCTGGTCACCTTTCTTGCCTGAGCCTTGTACTGTTTGAGTTTGCTGGTCACCTTTCTTGCCTGAGCCTTGTACTGTTTGAGTTTGCTGGTCACCTTTCTCATTATATACCTTCCACAGCATTTTGTTCTTCTGCAGCTCATGCTTAATGATATTACTCATCCATCTAACTCCTATCTGATTAACTCTCCTTACCTTAGGTATACAATTTAATATTGCTTCCTCTAGATCAGCGGTCTCCAAACTTTTTGTCGTGAGGGCCACATTAGGTACTTCAGCACTGTTCAGCGGGCCATAGTAAAAAAAAAAACTCTAGAACTAGATATATGAGTTTTATTGAAAGCAGATAAAAACTGATTATAATAATAATAATAATCAATCCTATAAAACTCTTTAAGCAACTTAAATGTTTCTATCATATCTCCTCTTTTTCTCCTACCAACCAACCAAGCTCTGCAATCCACACACCCTCAATCTATCCTCATAGGGAACATTCCACAGAGTATGTGAGATTAAATTATTGTATATTAATGACAACGAACACTTTCAGCAAATTCTCATATTTTAATCACAAATTATAATAAAACCATTAATGTGAATGATGTAACTGTGTTTGTGTTTTTAAAATCTTATTAAACTCAGGTTCAAATTTTGAAGTGCTAATTACAAGTAGCAATTTCGAATGTTCATCAGATAAATTTGCCCTGTATTTTGATATATCGTATCTTTGCGAACAAACTTTTTCCCGAATGATATATTTCATTCGGGAAAAAGTTTGTTCGCAAAGATACGTTGTCCCCAAAATAGCGATAAATTTACAAGCAAATTTCTTCAAATTTGCTTGTAAAATTTTGTAAAATTCAAATTTTTTTTCTTCGTTAGTCCATTTTAACTGACCTTTTAGTCAGAAAGACCATAACTTGGATTACGGTTACTTTTTGCTATTCGGGAACACAATTTTAATTAATGCATTTGAAATCTATCAACACCCCGTGTTTTTTTTTGCGGATTCTTATTGAAAATTCTTATCTTACTGGATAGAATCATATCGCGGGCCGTAGTTTCGAGACCCCTGCTCTAGATGATCCTTAACTATATCCCATGCACTACTACTACCACCATCCTTATCCTGCA
The DNA here is from genome assembly GCF_054136105.1 of Typopeltis vanoorti. NCBI lineage: Eukaryota > Metazoa > Arthropoda > Arachnida > Uropygi > Thelyphonidae > Typopeltis > Typopeltis vanoorti. The sequence continues at coordinate 16,701 of NW_028328277.1, forward strand.
GTGTTTTATGCTATGGCACAGATTTAAGCTTTTTCCTAAGCTTGTCATAATCACCTGCCTTGTAGTTCCACATATACCTCTTCTTGACAGAATATTCCTCATGTTTTACAATCTTCCAAGTTAAGACTGCATCTTTCACCAATCACTTTCACTAATCTAAGCATTGTGGTTATGGATAGCTCTTCTGATCCTACAACCAGTTCCAATACTCTCCCCTCCTAGTCCCCCCCCCCTCCATCACATGCTGCCTTAAGTAATTATCTCTTAGTAGGTGTATAAATTATATTTCCTTCCTGTCATGTGATCTTTTTTCTTTCTAATCTATATCTGTATAGTTGAAATCCCCTATAATAATCACTCGACCTGTACTCGTTGTACTAATTTGGCAATGCATGTCTTCCAGATCATCTGTGGAACTGCCTGGTCTATAGCAACAACCAATTGTATATTTTGTTATTTTGTCTTACTGGCCTTAATGAAGCAAATTCAGGTAATGTTTTTTTTTTTTTTGTGTGAAAAAAAAAAAAAGAAATTGAAGTTTAGTTCCTTTTTTTTTAAAGTCCATAATAATGATTCTAAACACGGGCATCCATTGTGGAATGCTTCCCAGAAATGTTAGTGACAAATTGTTATCAATGTGTGAAACTTTTGCTGCCAAATTCCTTGTTTTAAACCCTATAAGCTTAAGTTAATTCCTACTGAAGAATGAGTTACATTCTACCTCAGTTTCTGAAGAAGTGTAAAGATTTTACTTCTAAGATCCTCAAATGTGAGGAATTTACACAGGAAGCAGGGGGGGGGCTAGCAATTTTTTTTTTTTTTTTTGCACATCATGGAGTTTCATTGTTTCATAAGATTAAGATCCTTTTATAACTTTTTTGAATACAAATTTTTAGCGACTAATTATAAAGCTGCTTCAAAATTAGCAAATGGTTTATGTATACTAGCTTCAGCTTGCTCATCACTGAAAAGACCATATATGAAAGATTACAAAATCTATCATCTGCCTTTACCCCTTGGAGGTGTCATGAAATAATAATAATAACAATAATAATAATAGAGGTGCTTAAGGGTCAAAGCTGTATAACTGAGAGGAGACCTCCACATAGCCTTGAAAGGAATGCGGAGAACCGACCAGGGCTTCTGACCTAATGTCCAATCCTCACCTTCTCGTGGTGCACCCTGTTGGGTATCTACCTGGATAGTGAACGAACGAGGATGGGCTGGCAATTTGGCATTTAGCTGACCAAATTGTATTCTTATTGGCTTAAACCAATATACCAAATGATGGTACAACATAACAAAATTTCATGCCAGCTGAGGCATCGCCCGGTTAAACAAGGCCCCTGTTGTTTTCGCCAGGGGCACCAAGGCAAACAGTGAAAGTCAGCTACTGGAATAAATCTGAAAACACACCACAACTCAACATCACCAGAGTAAAAGATCGGTACTATCAACATAAGAAGCTTGAATGGCAAAGATATGGAGCTAGTGGAGGAATTAGATAAGTACCAGATCGACATAATAGGGGTGACTGAAACAAAAAAGACAAAAACTGGTGAGATCTTTCTGAGCAATAAATACAACATGTTATATTCAGGCAGTGACAATCAAGGAAAAGAAGGAGTAGCCATAGTATTCAACACAAAATACGAGGCGCTAATCTTATTGAATGACAGGTAGTCTCAAGTAGAGTGATGTTCGCAAATATCAGAATGGGGAATTGGACATTGAGACTTATTTGTGCCTATGGTCCCACAGAAAGTTCTACTAAGGTAGAAGTGGAGGAATTTTTTGAGGCTCTAGAGAAAGCTACTGACACAATGAAAAAGGAAAAGTTGGTCCTTGTTGGGGATCTAAATAGCAGAGTAGGAAATGATTGTGAGACATACAAAAATATTTTGGGAAAATTCGGAGAAAAGAGCAAAGCTAATAATAATGGCAAATACCTGTTGGATTTCTGCTCAGGACATGGACTGGTTATTACTAACACCATGTTCCAACATAAAAATGTGCACAAATTCACATGGAGAGAAGAGGCAAGGAATAAGAAAAGTCTCATTGACTATGTTTTTGTTGATAGTGATGTTTTCTCCCTGGTGCAGGACACCAGAGTGTACAGAGGATTTGAAATTGGAAGTGATCACTATTTAGTCTTGAGCAGGATAAAATTGAATTTCATATTGAAAAGAATAACATGTAAGAAAGTTTTAAAGCGAATAAAAGTTGAGCAGCTCTCAGATGTGAACTGTAGACTAAAATACACAAAGATTATTGAAGAAAAAATGAAAGAGTTTGAGAACAGGAACCAAACCTTGGAGATTCAGTGTCAAGCCTTGAAGAAAACCCTGATTGATTCATCCAGAGAGGCATGTGGTTAGGTTGTCTGCAAGGATAGAAAAATCAGAACTCCATGGTGGGCACAGGAAGTTAAAGAGGCAGTGCAGGAAAAGAAGAAAAACTAGATAAACAAAAGTCATGGGAGGACTTTGACAAGAACATAGAAAATAAATATCAAGAAGGTGGCAAGATATTCTGGAGGTTGTTGAAGAAGCTTAGAAATGGAGGAAAGAGTGCTGTAAAAGGAGTTGGAGATGATAAAGGTGACATGAAAACGGGAAAAAAAGATATCCTTGAAGTATGGAGTAATTACTTTGAAAAACTGATAAATGAAACAAGCAGTGATGACAGCACAGTGGTAAAAAACACTGACCAGGCATGCAGTCAGGAAAATATATCCATACTTGAAGTAGAAAAAGCCATCAAAGGCTTGAAATGTGGAAAGGCAGCAGGAGTAGATGATATTCGACCAGAAATGCTGAAGTGGTGGTATAAAAGTCTTACAGTGGCTGCACTGCATAGTTCAGAAGGCCTGGATAGAGGGACGAATTCCCGATGATTGGAGTAGAGCTCTCATAGTACCCATATATAAAAAGGGAAATAAAACTGAATGTGAGAATTACAGAGGTATTTTTCTTACTGAGTGTTCCTGGCAAGATTTAAGGAAGTATACTTGAGAAACGATTGAGAAGAATTGTGGAAGAAAACTTTGGTGAAGAACAAGCTGGATTCAGGCCAAATAGAGGCTGTTAGGATCAGATCTTCACTTTACGACAAATTAGTTGAGAAAGCATGGGAATATAACAAAGATCTGTATTTAAGTTTTGTCGATCTGGAAAAGGCATATGACAAGGTGCCAAGAGAGAAGCTATTCAATACGCTACAGTTATATGGTGTCAATGGAAAATTATATCAAGCAATACTTAGTCTTTATTTGAGTTGTAAGTCAGCAGTTAGAATTTAAGGAAGTACAGGAAGGTTGTTTAATGTTAAATCTGATGTGAGACAAGGATGTACATTATCCCCTCTGTTATTCATTATCTATATGGATCATATCATGAAGGAAAGTGGTATTAAACATGATATCAAAATTGGAGATGTTAATGTCAGCTCTTTGCTTTATGCGGACGATGTTATGCTTCTAAATAAATCCGCTACAAGTTTGCAAGATTCCCTGACTAAATTGAATACCTATTGTAATAGATATGGTATGAAGGTTAGCAATAAAAAGACAAAGAAATGAAAATAGGTAGAATCGTTGAAAATGTCAACTGCGTTGTGAATGGAGAACCTGTGGAACAAGTAAAACATTTCAGCTACTTATCTGAAATGTTTTACTTGTTGATCTGAGAGCTGGGTCAGAAGTAAAGCACTTGACCAAAGACTAGAGACCGCAGATATGAGAGTCCTGAGAAAGATTAGAGGCATGAACAGATGACATCAATGGCAATATCATATTAAAAATGGGGATATTAGGAAAGAACTTGACATTGTCAGCATCCAGGAATGCGTTAGCAGAGCTAATCTCAGGTGGTATGGTCACTTAAACAGAATGGGCGAGGAAAGATTAGCAAAACAAGTGTTCTATGCCAGGTTGGCAGGAAAAAGACCCAGAGGAAGACCAAGATATGGGTGGATTGATACAGTACAAAGTGCCTTTGACGATAGAAATTTAAGATCTGATAATGTTGGAGTCTTGACAAGTAACAGACTGATTTGGAGGAAAATTGTAGATAGGAAGTTAGTAATGATATAAATTTTTCATGTAGTACTATCATATCCTGTACACCCCTTGAGGGTACATATCAGGAATTTTATGATGATGATGATAATAATAATAATATGTATGAACATTTTTTTATAGTATAGTTTCAAATTGTTTTGCTGCTAAAAATTATGGGATTTAAACTAAAACAGAGAGGATCCAAATTTTAGTAGTGGTTTCAAACACAAATTTTATGATTCCATTCACAGCAGTTATTACATTATATAATTTCTAAAATGTTTGATCCTGCATTTGGTCCGATTTAATGCATATTGGAAATTATTATTATAATAAAAAATCTCCATGGAGTCAAAGACTCATCATGGGAGGTCCATTTACACACACACAGTTTATCATACTGCACCTTAAATATGTTCAATGTCTCTGTGCTCACCACTTTTGGGCAATGCATTCCAATTACTTACCACTCTCTGTGCAAAAAACCTGCTCCTTACCCCCTTGCTCACGCTCTCCTTATGCAGCTTCAGGGATGACCTCTTGTTTTCTCCCCACCTTTATCTATTCTATGCAAAACCTCCCCAACATTAATCTGGTAATAACCTTTTAACAGCTTATGTGTCTCAATCATATCCTCCTCCTCCTCTCCTCCTATCTTCCAATTACTGCAAATCGCATTTTGTCAATCTGTCTTTATACTCAACATTCCAGAGACCAGAAACCACATTAGTCAATTGTCTCTGAACTTTTTCCAATACATCTTCATATTTTTGAAAACCAGGTGACCAAATCTGTGCACAGTAACCCATTTGTGGCCTTATACAATGGAACTATAACATCCTTACTTCTACAAGTCAGTGCTCTCTGAATCATTCCCATTAACTGCTGTGCTGCCCTCACAATTTTAGCAATATGTCTTTGAAATTTTAGGTCCTTGTCCACAATCACTCCCAGATCCCTTGTCTCCTCTACCCCTTCCAAGATATTTCCACTGATATTGTACTCTACATCCCATCTCTGCTTCCCAAATTTCAAAACCTTACACTTGGCATCCTGCACTCATTTACCCAATGTATTCAAGGCCTCTTGTAAAGCCACAGCATCCACTCTACTCCTGATTGCTCTCTCTAACTTTGCCATCTGCAAACAATTGCATATCACCATTCGGACCTCACCTAATATCATTTGCATACAAATTAAACAGCAATGGACTCAAAATAGGCCCTTGGAGTACACCACTAGTAACTTTTCTCTTCTGGGATATTGTTCCTCCATAGACTGATACCTATAAGACAGCAATCTCCAATCTAGCAAACTAATCTACTGTTCAGTCCCATCCATTCCAATTTAATTACCAGCTTGTCATTTGGCAATTTATCGAAGTCCTTTGCAAAATCTAAATATACCACTGTGTATGCAACATCCTTATCCAGTGGATTTGTCACTTTATTATAAAAAGTAAGCATATTGCTAAAACACAATCTCCCTTTAACAAATCCATGCTGGCCACCAAAGAGTATTTTTCTGTTCTCAACCTGATTCTGAATCTTGGCCCTAACTAATTTCTAACACCTTAACAATAACTCCAGACACATAGACTGCTCTATAATTCAAAGCCCTACTCTTATCGCCTCTCTTATGAATTAAAACAATTTTACCCTCTTTCTACTCCTTTGGAACTTGACCCACATGTAAAAGCTGTTAACTCTCCAGAACATTCCCTCAAAACACGTGGTAAAATAGCATCAAGTCCTACATCCTTATTTACATCAGGTCTATTCAATTCCCTATATACCTCCTGCTCACTTACTAACAGTTTCTCCTCCTCCTTTCTCTGCGTGATGTCAAATTCAAGTTCTACATGATGTCACATTCATAAGAATGAAATACCTTTATAAATTTATTGTTAAATATCTTAACTATATCCTGTGCAGCAGTTATCATTCTCTGTTTTCACCATTTAATCTCATCCTTCCAGAATCATTCTTTCTTCTACTGGCCACATGATTGAAAAAATTCCTTAGGATTATTTTTAGCCACATTAGCTAACTGCTGCTCATACTGCACTTTTGCTACCTTCATCAAGTGAGTCACCTTCCTCACCTGCACTTTGTACTTCTCATGCAACTATTTTGTTATAAATACTCATCTTGTGCTTCTTCCAGATTGCATACCTTATCTCATGATTCATTCCTTTCACACCTGCTCTATTTACTCTCTTAATCCAAGTGTAAGCAAACAAACAAAGTTTGTGCCTGAAGTATCTTCAGGACTGGGGCAACTTGTGGCAAAGGTGGACTGAGTTCTCATCACTTTCCTTAGTATCCCATAATGCATAGCATTATACATGTTCACAAGGAGATGTGCTTTGCATTATGTGATACTAAGGAAAGTGATGAGAACTCAGTCCACCTTTGCCACAAGTTGTCTCAGTCCTGAAGATACTTCAAGTGCAAACTTTGTTTGCTTACACTTGGATAAAGGATTAAACTAAATATATAATTTATAGTCTAACCAAGTGGACAAAAAAACTTCCAATAGTATACCCTCTTAACTTTTGGAATACATTCTGATATTGCCTCCACCAATTAGTTATTGAGTAAGATCCAAGCAGCATTATATCCTTTCCATCCAGTTCCTCTTTCCAATTTATTGCCACAAGCTGTTTCCTGAGCTTTTCATCATTACCAGCCTTATAATTCCACATATATCCCTTTCTAATAGACGTCCTCGAATGGCTGGTCACCCTATAAGTGATCACCTCGTGGTAACTCTCACCAACTGGTGGGAGTTACCATGAGGTGATCATGGTAACTCCCATGGTGATATTATAAATGTCATCATGGGAGTTACCATGATGACATTTATAATATCATCATCTGATGATATAATCAAATCCAATACTCTTGATCCTCGTGTACCCTCTATTACATACTGCCTAAGGTAATTGTCTTTCAAAAACTCCAGAAATTCATTTTCTTTGCCCCCAGATGCAGTCTCTTGATTCCAGTCTATATTACCATAGTTAAAGTCACCCATAATGATCCCTCATTTCTTGCTAGTCAGGCTAATTTGTGCATACATTTCCTTCTCATTATTCTCCATATTACCAGGTCTATAGGAACACCCAACTAAATATTTAAATTAAAGATTTTAAATTCCAAATTTCCTTCAATTACATTATTATTTCCTATTTTGAATCATATTTGCACCTTCTCAAATGGTACAGTTTAAATCAAAACTGAACTGCCTTGAAATATTTATCTAAAAATTCTAAATTCCAATAAAATTCATTCAGGCAGAGCAAAGTTGCCATATACATATGCAGTCAAGACAAAGCAAACATAATAGGTACCTGTTCATTTGCATAATGCACTTAAGAAAAGTTTAAAATTTTTTTTAGTCTATTTATTGAACAATATATATTTATTTCATATAATATATGCAATATATAAGCATCTCTATAGCACAACTGGAAGAAAGACAGTACATTGTGCCCTTTGGTTGAAAAAGGTTTAAGTTCAATTCTCGTCATGATGGAAGGAATCTTTGTTTTTTTTTTCAATTGAAGGTGGGTTAGCCAATATCATACAGAGGTAGCAGGGTTTTTTTGCCCAGAAAATCAGGTTTTTCATCCTGCATACAAGCAAATCGACCTTCAGGACACATGCAATTTAAAGACAAAAAAATACTGGTGGTGGTGAGCAGTAGATGACATTGGTGTAGATGATGGAGATGAAGAGTTGTAGAGTAGGTGCCCTCCCTTGATGAGTCTTTGGACTCCTTGGAGGTCTCACGAAATAATAATAATAGTATGATCCAATATAAACTACAAAATAAATCACAAGGTTTTTAATTTGTCAGCTTTCCAAAGTCTACTTTGGAACATACCAAGTCCATACAAATATATACAGGTATATACATTTGTATATACAGATATATACAAATATATATGGGTATATAGTGATATTGCTGGACCTTGCTAAGGCCTTTGACAAGATACCACATGGAATTCTAATCAGTAAACTGCAGCATATGGGGATGGATATAGGGTTGGTGAGATGGATAGGAGGGTGGAGTAGAGGTTATTCAGGGGTAGAGTCCAAAAGACGACCTATGACTAGTGGTCTGCCACAAGGTTCTGTTCTTGGACCACTACTATTTAATTTGTTCATTAACGATATAGGAAAGGATCTGAGAGGAACTGTTCATTTGTTTGCTGATGATGCAAAGTTGGGTAGAGCAATAGCGAATGCACATGATGTCAAAATTTTGCAGGATGATTTGAATAGATTGGAGGACTGGGCTAAGGAGAATGGATGTCAATTTAATGTGGCAAAGTGTAAGGTTATGCATTTTGGGGTGAAAAGATTAGCAGCAGTATACCACATTGGTGAAACTGTACTCCAGGAGATTGACGAGACCAGGGATTTAGGAGTGTTGGTGGATAGGGAGTTGAAGTTTAGGGGGCACATTGCAAAAGTGGCTAAATCAGCTCATCAAATCACTTGGTTACTGAAGAATACTTGGACGAGCAGAGAAGTTATTGTTCATCTGTATCGAGCCTTGATAAGATCCCATCTTGACTACTGTGCCCAGATCTGGGTGCCAGGGTTTCTTCTTGATGGGGAGAAGGTGGAGAGGATCCAGAGCCGAGTGACCAAGATTATAGCAGGTCTATGGAATGAACCTTATGAGAACATGTTGAAGATTTGTGGGTTGCAGAAATTGGTGAATAGGTGGAAAAGGGGTGATATGACTGAGACATTTAAATTACTGAAGGGTTTCTATAAGATTAATTCAGAGGATATTTTTCAGAACAGGACTGGTGATGGGAGGACCAGGGGCCATCCATGGAAACTGGGCAAGGGTGTTAGAACTAGGTTTTTTACTTGGAGAGTGGTGAATGAGTGGAATAAGCTGTCAGAGTCTGTTGTGGGTGCCATGACTGTGAATGAGTTCAAGGCAAAGTATGATAGATACTGTGTGGATGTTAATAGTTGTTCTTGACATGATGTTTAGGGCCTCCCTCGATGAGTCTAGGAACTCCTTTGGAGTTGCCCGTAATAATAATAATATACTAGTTAGGATTAAGAATATTGTCTCTTATATAGCATTGTAGGATATAATGCAAATACATTCATTTTCACAATGGTGAAAGAAGGAGTCTGATTGCCTATCAATTTCCAAAATGTTAGGCCTCAAAGGTTGCCCAAAAGAATGAAATGGCATTATTTTCATTTGTTTTATTTATTTTTTTATAATATTCACTGGCTAAATAGGTTTCAATACTTTCAACCTCTTTGGTTTTTAAGTGATACTTAACTTATATTGCTTTGTAATCACTACCTTGGTTATGGAAAATATAAAGTGGTTTGCTAAACATATGGTCTCTAGAGTAAGATTTTGATTACCTAACCTTTAATCTTCTTGAGGTACTATTTGCACTTATGAGGGAGGGGGGGTCAGGAAAGTTCTGATAAATGCCTAGAACAAAAATTAATTTTGATTTACATTTTGATAGACATAAAAAAAGAATATCCTAAAAGAAAAGATATTTTCTGAAAAAACATTTTTATATGAAAAAAAATTTTTAAATGAAAACTTTTTTATATAAAAAAATATTTTTGTTCTAGGTGTTTATGAGAACTTTCCAGACCCCACCCCCTTGGTATAGATTTACCTTTTGTGGATGGAATTGTTACACACACACAATGTAATCTGTCTATTTATATTTGTATGTACACCGATTTCCATAATTTAAGAACAATATATAAAAAATGATAACTCAGTATTTGTCATCCTCGATGGGGATGACAGTTATTTCTTGTAGGATAAATATCTCCCCATTATTACATTCACATATGGATGAATGTATGGGTCTAGGACCTCATCTCTAGAATTTGGTACATTCATTGTTCTGCTAGGAAGCACATACGAGTCCCAGTGAGATGCCTCCTCAAACCATCACACTATCTCCACCAAAAGTGTCCTTTTCCCAGATATTATTATCCCTCTAATTGTCTCTAGTTCTCTCCAGGTCAACACATGCCTGGTATTGCTTTATAAAGGAAATTGGGACTTATCTGTAAACAGTACAGATTCCAATTGTTCTTCTGTACAGTTGATGTGGAGCCTGTCCCACTTCAAACATTTTCTCCTGTGGCATGGGGATAGGGCATGCAATTACCAGTTGTCTAGCATATAGACCACCTTCATGAAGCATTCTGTGCGCAGCAGAAACAGATATCAATGTTCCTATAACTGACACAAGGTTAAATCAGCTATGATTTGAAAATGAAATGATCTTTGGGATGCTGTTTGTTACTGGAATTTATAAGGAATGACTTGCACACAAGCTACCTTCTGGCTACCTTCACCTAACTTTGACTGGCCTCTTGTCTATGGTTTGCCACTTGAATTCATTGATTAAATGTATCTTTTGTCATGCTCATCCAAAATGACCACTTTCATATTAGGGATCATTTGTATATACTGCTGATAGTGTCACTTATTTGTATATGACATCCAGACTCAGCATTACTTTCAACATCAGAGTTGTATTCAAGCCTGTCAAGACTGTCCATCACGTTTTAAGATTGCCAAAAGACATTAATGCTTTCTTTAAACACACTGGGTGTACAACATCCCATGCACTTGTGGTCTAAACTATATAGGGCAGACATCGAGAAGCCTCGAAATCTGAAAAAAATAACATACAGGAGATGTGAATAACAACAGAACACACAATTCAGGTCTAGCCCATCATTTCGCGATTACAAACCACACCATCGATTAGGATAAGAGCTTCATGCCTTATCTAAAAGAAGACTTCCATTGCAGAAACTTCAAGGAAGCTATAGTAGTCTTTCATTCTGGATAAAATCTTAACAGAAACCAAGGAATGATAATAGTTGACATATGGAAAACCTTAATAAGATTGCTCAGTTTACCAGAATTTCATTTCGCTCAAAACTACAGAGCGTACTCACACAACAGTGACTAATACAGCACGCCCCATGTGTGTAATGTTACGTGTCTGTTTTAATTTTTAATTTATGCGATAGTGTTACTCAATTTTCTCTGTACTAGCCACTTTGAGTTTTCCCTTACCGTTATAAGCCCTGAAGAAGCCAAACAGCCCCATTGTCAAAACTTGTTGGTGTTGTATGTTTATAATCACTGGTCAATTAAAAATCAATATATATTTCAGTTTAAATTAGCTAATTGAGTGACCAAATATAGCTTAACAATGAAAAGGGCTTCATCTGTACCAAATGAGCTATGGAGGCTCTACAGTTATATATATACATACACACACAGAGTCCATCAAAAAAATGTATACACATTTTAACAGTGTGATCTAGGGACCTTTTTTTCAAAGTTGGATCGAATTAGCAATGTGTAGCATGATGTTCTCTCAAAAGATGTCGTTACTCACATGAATACTATCATCAACACGTGACTGGTAGGACAGTCAAACAAAATGGCCAAGGTGCGATTGTTGCTCGAGGAACGCAAGACCATTTTAAACTGGTATTTCAAATTTTAGAATGTGAGTGAAGTTCAACGACAGTGGAGGTGTGAGTTTGCATCACAACCTCCAACATGTCTGACAATTGCACGTATTCATGATAAGCTTGAGACCCATGGTACCGTGTGTGATGTACACAAGAGAAGATCCTGGAGGCCTCACCCAGCAACAAGTCCTGCTTCCTCAACTATGGAAACAGTTTACATGCTTGCCACAAGTCTACCACACAATGTGCATGTGAGACAGGAGTTAGCAGTGCAAGCATATGGCTCATTCTTAAAGCAGCTAAATGGAAAGTTTACATCCCAAGATTATTACATGCAATGAACGAAGATGATCCTCATCGAAGAATGCAACACATGGTGGATGAGGAGTTTGCAAGGAAGATGGTTTGTCTGATGAAACACAATTTAAGCTTAATGGAACAGTAAATTGGCGTAATTGTGTTTACTGGGCTTCAGAAAATCCAGCGTTCATGTGGACAAGGCAGTCAGTTTACCGGGGCTCAATGTCTTTGTGGATTTTCATCTAGGGGTTTCATACGACCATTCTTCTTTGGAGGTACTGTTACTGGTCAAGTGCCTAGACATGCTACGCACATCCATTTTACCTGCCATTCATGCACTTTCTGGGAATGATCAATTTCTCTTCCAAGATGGCGCACCACTACACTACCACCAAGACGTAAGCGCTTACCTCTCCGAGAGTTTGCAGAGACAATAGATAGGACGAAGAGGTGCAGTTGAGTTCTATATAGTTCATGAATATACCGCTCTTCATGAACTATCAATATAGTTCATGGAGCAGTCATTAATGAAACATCAATAAGACAAGAAAAAGCTTAATTGGGCACCATTTGAGGCATGGGGGACTGATTACAGAAATAACGGAGGGGACTGTCGAAGGAAAGAAACCACAAGGCAGACGAAGAATTTCATATATATATAACATGATGCTGGTGCTAAGAGTTATGAAGAGATAAAAAGGAGGTCACAAGACGGGATGGTGTGATGTGCTTCTATTATTATTATTATTATCCAGGCCTCCATGGAGTCAAAAGACTCATCACAGGACGTCCTCCCTAAGAAATATAAAATCTATCAAGACTCATGAAGGGGAGGTCCCTCCCCCTAAGAAACAAAGTCTATCATACCACTCCTTAAAATCATTGACTGTTCTCGCTCTCACCACTCCATCAGGCAATGCATTCCATGGTTAAATCATGCTCCATGCAAAGAAACCACTCCTCACCTTCTTGCTCACAGTTTCCTTTCGTAACTTCCAGAAATGGCCTCTTGTCATCACTCCTTCCCGCTGTTCAACCAAGTGTCAACCCCGTAACCAACTTTCAACAGTTTAAAAGTCTCAATCATCTCTCCTTCTATCCACCAAACCTGCAGTCCACATTCTCATAAGAATCCTCATAACAGCCAATCCTCATAACATTGTACAGTCCTGAAACCATCTTTGTTATCTGCCTTTGTACCCTTTCCACAGTTAATTTATCCCCTTCAAATCCTGGAGACCAAATCTGAGAACAATAGTCTAAGTGTGGTCTGATCAGAGCCTTATACAACAGAATGATAACCTTTTTATCTCTGCGGGTCAGTGTCCTTCTCATTATTGCAGCAATCCTCTGTGTTACCTTCACCACCTTTGCAGTATGTCCCCTAAATTTCAGGTTTCTATCAATCATCAACCCCAGATCTCTTGTCTCCCCTACTTTCTCCAGTATAACTCCTCCCATAGAGTATGCAGTGTCCCATTGATGTTTCCCAAACTCCAAGAGCTTACATTTTGCTGCATTAAACCGAAATCCCCATTCATTTGCCCATCTGTCTGTCTAGCTTATTCAAATCCTCTTGCAGGGCTACCACATCTACACTATTACTACCCAGCTTCACATCATCCACAAACAGCTGAATATTCCCTTGCAATCCACTGACAATGTCATTGATATAAAGGTTAAACAATATAGGTTCCAGTACTGAGCCCTGTGAGACCCCACTTGTAACCTTCTGCCTCCTTGAAACTTCCCCACCATACACAACGCTCTGATACCTATTGGACAGCCAATCCTGAATCCAGTTGACCACTGACATCCAGACCCATATGCTGCAACTTAAATATCAGCTTATCATGTGGCACCCTGTCAAATGCCTTTACTAAGTCTAAGAAAATGGCAGTATATGCCTTTCCCTCATCTAATGCTCTTGAAACTTGATTATAAATGGCTAGCATATTGCTAAAACAAGAGCGCCCCTTCACAAATCCATGTTGACTCTCACAGATAACATTACCCTCATCTGCCCAATGTTGTATACGGTCCTGCACTACTTTCTCCAAGATCTTAACTACTGATGAAACACAAACTGGCCTATAATTAGACACTTCCAGTCTGCTACCGCCCTTATGCAATGGCACTATCTTACCTACCTTCCTTCCATTCCATGAGAACCTTTCCCGCAGCCAGACTTTCATTGAAAAGCCAGGTCAAAGGCACTGTCAGTTCCCTAGCACGTTCTCTCAAAATTCGTGGTGAAATACCATCCAGTCCCACAGCTTTACTGACATCTAGAGTACTCAGTATTTGAAACACACACTCTCCTCCTCTACCTCTAAACCTGGAACCTGCTCTTTCCCTCTAGTATTAAAACTGAATCCTCCAGGATTAAATACTCCAATAAAGTGTTCATTGAACAATTCCACTATGTCCTTTGCATCAGTCACTCTATTCCCATTTTTATCCCACAATATCATTCTTCCACAGTCATTTCTCCTCCTACTGGCCATATAGCTAAAAAATTCCCTAGGATTTTCTTTGGATCTTAGGGCCAATCTCCTCTCATATTCTAGTTTTTGCCTTCCTTACCATACTAGTTACTCTTCTGGCCTTTGTCTTATATTCTTCATGCATCTTCTCTTCACCTGTCTCCTTAATATCTCTTCCATAGCCTCTTTTGCACATGCAATTCCTGTTTAATATTGTTTGTCATCCACTTTACTCTGAATTGTGTCCTCTTCTTCACTCATGGTATACAACTTACTATTGCTGCTAACAAATATTCTTTCACAATTTCCCACGCACTAATGATATCCTGACCTTCCAATTCCTCCCTCCATGAAACTTTCCCAAGTTGACATCTTAGACTATTATAATCACCTGCCTTATAATTCCACATACGTTCCCTTCTCTTTGATACTCCTGCACGTCTATTCATTTTCCAAGTCAAAACCATATGGTCACTCTCTCCAACTGGTGGGAGAGATGTCATTTCAGTTATTATCAACTCTTCTGATGCTATAACCAAATCCAAAACTCTTGAACCTCTTGTTCCCTCTATTACATGTTGCCTAAGACATTTGTCCCTCAAGAATTCTAGAAATTCTATTCCTTTATTGCTATATGCATCTTCCTCTTCCCAATTTATACTACTGTAGTTAAAATCTTCCATAACAATCATTCTTCTTCTTGCACTTGCCAAACATCTCCTGGTCCCCACTCTGTGCTCCTGAGTCTGTAGCAACACCCCACTAAATATCCTGTCTTGCCCACCTCTACCTCACACCATATGCTTTCAAAAGCATTAGTGTCACTGCTTTTCAAAGCCTCCACTCTTAGAGGACATAGGTCATCACTTATCAGCAGTACTCCACCACTACACTTTCCCTTCCTATCCTGCTGAAAGATGCTGTACCCAGCGACTTCTATTCCTGTTATAATATCTTCTTCTGTCAACCACATCTCAGTGATCCCAATAATTTTTGGCCAGGCCGTTGCTATCTGCACCACCAATTCCTCTCCGTTATTCCAGATACTCCTGGCATTAGTGTAAAGCATATAAATGCCATTATTTCTATACCCAGCATTATCCCCTCTAAACTCCACTGGGCTCAGTGTTGCCTGATGTCGTTTCTTTCCCTTCTCCTGAGTAGGGATTCCCACAAGAGGCCACCCCTGCTACCATCCTCCCTGGGACACACTGACTCATTCAGAACAGCAATCTCTCCAGATGCCTACGTCTTTCCTCATTCAAATGTAAGCGGTCTCTCGCAAACAATTCCTCTCTGTCCTCAAACGCACTCCAAGCATCCACATATACCAGTCCTCTCTTGTCACACATTCTAGCTATTATGTCATTCAATATTACTGCTCTCCTGCTCAGCTCTTCATTATCATACCTAGGCAACATGCAAACTATCTTTCCTCTCTCTCTCTCTCTCTGTCTTCTTTCGTACAGCCTCAAGCAAAAATCTCATATCTCTCGCAACCAACTTACATTACCACTCAAGTCATTTGTTCCTACCATCACAATCATCTCGTCCACCCTTTCACCTCTCTTCTCTTAATTGCCATAGCCACACTTTCTATAATTACTAAGCCACACTATAATTACCAATCTTTAGATTGATGCACCAGAGAAGATCCACCATCACCCCAAGATCTATTTCCTCCACCTCACAATATATGCTCACCAAGTATAAATTATACATTCCATCTTTGTTTTCCAAATTTTAAAATCTTACATTGTGCAACATTGAACTGGCATCCCCATTCACTGACTGAGTTTATTCAAGTCTTCTTGTAAGGCCACACCATCTGCTTTACTCCACATAGTTCATTCCAATACCCCATCCAAAACTTCTCCAATATCATTAACATACAGGTTAAACAGCAACCCTAAAACAGACCCCTGAAATGTACCACTAGTGGTTTTCTTCAAGGATATTGCTCCCCATACTCAACTTGCTGATACTTATTAGAAATGCCACTGAATCTCTGATCGAATCCACTAGTCTAATATCCAACCGCATCTGCTCTAGTTTGACTATCAACTTACCATGCGGTAATCTATCAAAAGCCTTTGCAAAATATAAGTATATTACTGTATATCACTCTCCTCTCTCCAAGGAAGCAGTAACGTTATGGTAATAAGTAGATTACATTACAAAGACATGACCTCCCTTTAGCCAATCCATGCTACTATCCATCAAAGATAATACCACTGTTGTCAACCCAATTCTAGATACAGGTTCTCATCAGTCTCTCTCTGACACTTTAACCACAACTGATACAGATAGACCTACAATTTGATGCTCGAGTTCTATCACCTCCTTTATGAAGTGGCACAATCTCATCTTACTTCCACTCATTTGGAACTTGAGCCAATGCAACCTAGCACATTCCTTCAAAATACAAGGTAATGTGTTATCAAGTCAAACAGCTTTATTAACATCAAGCTCAATTCTCCATATATATATCGCCTGCTCACTTAGTCTCTCCTCATCAGTTGCTCTCAAACTGATGTCACATTCACAAGACAAAGATTTTTATGAAACTACTCGTTAAATATCTCTACTATATCCCCTGCAGCAGTTGTTCTTATCATTTTCTACAATTAATGTCACCCTTCCATAATAGTTTTTTTTTTTTTTTCCTGGTGGCTACATATAGAAAGAAATCCCTAGGGTTATTTTTGGCTTCGTTAACTGCTGCTCATTTTACTTTTGCTACCCTTACCAAGTCATCCCCCCCTTTGCCTGTTCTTTGTAATCCTCGTGGAATTGATTATTACCACTCCTCTTATGCTTTTTTCCCCATGCCCCTTTTTTCCTCTGTATCGCATGTTTAATCTCTTCATTTGTTTCTTGCCTACTTAACCTTCTCACCCTTGGAATACATTTTGGACATTGCTTCTACTAGGCAGTTCTTGAATATAACTCAAGCTGCATTGATCTCCTTTTCAGCCAACTCCTCATTCCATGCTACTCCTGAGCTTCTCAAAATCACCAGCCTCTTAGTTCCACATGATGGCTAGCAACCATTTAGGTAATCACTTCATGGTCGCTCACTAATTGTAGAGAGATTTGACATATCATTTATAATAACATCCTCTGATATGATCAAATCCAAGATCTGCAACCCCTGTGTGCCCTCTTTTACATATTGCCCGAGATATATCCCTCAAAATACCCCTTTTCACTTCCAGTTACTGTCTCATCATCCTTGTCTATATTTTGCCATAATTAAGATCACCAATAATGATCATCCTTTTATTTGCTTGACTAATTTAATTAGTTATATTATATTATGAAAATGTATAGACTATAATAACATCCAAGTATTTCATTGTATTCACCTCTATCTCACACTATACTACCTCAAAACCACTGTCACTATTTCCCTCTTGCATCTCTACCTTGTATGAACATAACTCTTTCTCTATTATCAATAGTGCTCCCTCTCTCTTTTTGCCCTTTCTATCTTCACAAAAGACATCATATCCTATCTCTATCAGATGTCATCCTCAAACCATGTTACTTATTCCAACAATTTGAGTGAACAGACTTAATGCAACCATTTCATTCGTCTTGTTTCTTACACTTCTAGCACTTGTATACAAACATAACTGCTCATTCCTGGATCTATAACAAGTTTCACTGATACAACTTATTAGATGAGACTTCTCCATAAGCCATTTCTTTTTTTTTCTCCTTATTCATCTTAGAACCTTCAAATCCAACTCTTGATCCCAGGTCATTCCCTTACTTTTTTTTTACATACACATTTGCATCATTTGGAGCATCATCCTTTCTCATGCTATGCTCCCATCCACCCTGCATCTCCCCATTTTCCTTGCACTTGTTCTCTCATTCTCTATACTCATGCTACTCACTTCGTTCATAACCACCACTTCAATCTCTTTCCTTACTGCTCTTTCACATTGCTTTTTTTCTTGATCAGATTCATTGTGTACTCATTTCTCTACCTTCCAGCAGCAGTTTCTCCACATGACTGAAACACATTCTTCACAGATATTAGCTGTTCTTCTAGTTTGCTAAAAGAACTGTTTTGAATTTCGTTCTGGAAGAATACAAGAACTATGTCCATGTTATCTACAACTGTTCCAGGTGGTTTTTAAACTACACTAAAATTTAACTCTTTTTTAATAGACCTCTGTTGATAGAATAGTTACCTCTTCCACTCTCATGCCAACTGGCTGTGAATTTGAGTTTTTCCATGATCATGGATGTTTTGTGAACGTTTTTGGGCGAGAGATTGAGGATAAACAGACTAATCTGATGTTAGACTGCTATGCTATGCCTATTGGAAGCATGAAGTGGCTTGAAAAAGTTTAATGTTTGACCTCTTTAAAATTTTTTTTTTTAAATCGCCAGCCTGGTTTGCCAAATGGTTAATGCATCTGCTCTCCAGCCAAAAGGCTGCAGGTTTGAATCCCACCTTGAGCATGGATATTTTTGATTGTCTGAAAAATGCTAGTGGTGGTAGACAGTAGATTGCATTGGTTTAGATGATTGTAATTGTGGTTCGTTGTAGTTGGACTGAGTGGTGAAGACAGTTGTAGAGCAAGTGCCCTCCCTCGAGAAGTCACAAAATAATTATCTAATTCTTAACCCACCCATAGTGCGAACAGAGCAAGTTTTTTCTGGATTGGATTCATATTTGATTTGGAAAAAAAAATGCTAGCATGTTGGCCCCATGGAGAATGTGTCTGCTTTCCAATCAACAGGATGTGCACATTCTGCCATGCATGTTTGTGAAAGTTTTTGGTGGTAGACAGTTCTCAGCCTGCATGTGAATGAACTCTTATTTATTGAGATGGTTTGAAAAAATTACTTTCTGTACAGCAGGATTTCTGAATTATCTAGTACTTAGCCAGCCCACAGTACTAACATTAAAGTACTATTGGTTTACCTTTCATTAGTAGAATTAACGTAGGATTTGACAGCTAGCTAACATTGTTATACTGAACGTTATAACAAACTGCCAGTTTCCAGGAAAAGATCAAAAATGATTTAATTTAGTTGGAATTACAAAGTATCCCAGACTTTGAAATAACTATATCTGATAATTTTGTGCATGTATGCATTTGGATCCCCTTGCCTGTCTTATGGGAGAAGGAGGAACCCTTCTGCTCTCATAAGATCATTTAATTCATATTCAGTTCAGAAGCCTTTATAAAGGCTTCTGAACTGAATTTTGAACTCTATCTCATCTTTGACATTTAAAACCATCTTTCCAAATGAAGCAAAATTTTGCAGGTTTTTTTTTTTTTTTTTTTTTAATAGCGCCACCCAAGTTTTTAAACAGCACCACCTAGAGCCACCCAAGAAAGTTGTAGCCAAAATCCCTTTAACACATTTCTGTTGTAAAGAATCACCACTAAACTTTCCCTTTTTGTTCCCTGCATGTTTGCTCTAGTGAGCATCGACCAAAAACACATTCATGAACAGCTAATTAGATAATACTTTTAAGGAGGCACATACAAATAAATTTTTTATCTACTGATTTTCATCTTCATTGTTGGATGCCTCTAATAAATTTTAACTTAGATATGTTAATACTTCTGAGTTCATTATTAAAGTTACTCATTGTGCAAATCATTTACTCAAGGTAACATGCTGCAGCAGATATTTTCAATACACACACTAAGCTGCCATTTCTTAAGATTTAAAAGCAGGCTTAGTCAAACGGTTACCTCTTGAGATTTAGTTATTACGGTACATAAGTATATTCAAGAGATGGTTTAGCTTCCTTTTTTAAAGGACATCATAAATTTTTATTTATATATATATATATAATTTATGATGTCCTTTAAAAAAGGAAGCTAAACCATCTCTTGAATAGAAAATTAAATTTTCACCAAGGTTTGAAGAAAAAGGACAGTTCAATGTAGCATTTAGTCCATTCAAGTGTTTTAAATGCAATAAATCCAAGATTTTCAAATTTGAATCAGCTAACAAAAAAGACCTGGTCTGGTTTCAGTGGCAGCAATGTGACAGGAACAAGTACTGACATATGTGATTGAGGGAGGAGAAAAGCAAGCATGGTTATTGGTGATCTAAAAGATGATGTTAACAAATCCTGAGTGCAAAGACAGGGTAATTAGAAAGGAAGGTATGAAAATGAATTGATTTGTATGAAGGGAGGCGCTGAAGGACTAACCAATGTGAGAAAGTTATGGGAAAAAGAAATAGAGGGAATGAGAAAATCCAAATTACAGTCCCAAGGAATAGATGATAGGAAATGAGGATGCTAGTGAGCAAAGAATGAATGTATCTGAGGAGGAGTTATGCATGAAGATTAAATGATTTGTTTGATGCAGACCAGAATGTTACAGTGCTTGCCAAGAGAAACATTAGGGTGACTATAGTAATAAAGCAAAGTGAGAACATGGATGAGATGAAGTGATGGCTGGTATGAATGATCCAAGAGATAACATGAATTAGGTAGTGAGGGATCCAAGGTTAATATTAAGAATTGTGCAGCAAAGAAGACAGTGAATTGTATAGCAAGAGGGAGATCAGTAAGTGCATTGCCCAGATATTAATCAATACTGGGCAGTCCTGTTATACGTCTCTGCACCCTCTCCAAGGTTACTTCATCCCCCTTCAAATCCCAGTGACAGATCAGAGCAGAGAAATCCAGATGTGGTCTGATCAAAGCTCTATACAATGGGAACACCACCCTTTATTTCTTGTGGCCAATGTCCTCCTCAATATTGCAACAGTTCTGAGATTGCTGTAGTATACTTCAAATTTCTATCATCCCAAGATCTCTTGTTTCCTCCATTTCTTCTGGCAGGCATATGAAGCATCCACCTATGGATCCCAGATCCCAAAATCTCATGTTTAGTTATATTAAACTGACATCCTCATTCATTTTCCCACCTTTCCAGCTTATTCAAATCCTTTTGAAAAGCCAAACTATCAGCACTATTATTAATAACTCTTCCAGGCTTCAGAATGTTAACAACTGAATGTTTCCCTCTAGTCTTGTGAAAATATCATTGACGACTGAACAGTACTGGTTTCACTACCAGACCATGTGGAACTCCACTTGCAGCATTACTCCTTGGTTAATGGATTGGATTGTTAACTGGCTTTCTGATATTAAAGAATTTTATATGGGGGATCATCTGATATCAGAAAGCCAGTTACCAATCCACTAACCTGATATTGGAACCTACATGTTACAACTTAAAATTTAATTTGTTGTATAGCACTCTGTCAAATACTTTTGACAAAAAAAATTAGTGTGTGCATTATCCTCATCCACTGCTTGTTACTCTACTGTAAATGGTAACCAAATTACTAAAACAAGAGCACTCTGTAACAAATCCATCTGACTGCATAAATATTATTGCCCTCATCTGCCCAATTCTGAATAAGAGTTCTTATCAGTTATGTTTTGAGACAAGTTGGTTTATTATGACAGAGAGTGATTCAATTTCCAGACCTGTTAATTATTTGCTTGAAAATATTAAAACATGTAAATAAGTAATGTTATGTGATGGATATAAAATAGTGTAGCGAGTGATTATTTAAAATAGCAAAATTCACTTTGTTCAAAATTATGGGTGTTTTAGAATTTCCATGTTCAGCATAAAAATTTCTTAGCAACACTAATTTAGAAAAATTTACCAGTAACTATCTATACTTACAATAAGAATACTCCTCATGATTCTGCTCCCATAAAATATTTTATTTCATGATGTTGTATTGAAATTACAGACTAGAAATTTTGCAGTAATACAAAAAATTTACATTTAGAAATTTATAAAAAGCCATTGTCAATACAAAATTCTGCATGAAAATGCATCAATAAGTTATTTGTTAAAAATTAAGTTAATTGGTGGTTAACATGAATGTTTGGCAGATTACTTTGTTTGACAAAATTTCAAATGACTGCATTAATTTCAAGAATTAGTAGAAAAAGGCAGATAAATCTACATTTCACTTTTCTAAACTTAGAGAATTAAGAAGCTGGTTTTTACTTTTATATTCATATGAAAATATAAAAAAAAGTATGGTAGTGAATCAAAATATGAATGATGTAATTTTATTCCAGTACTTAAAAATTCTGTACAGAAGGAATAAAGGATAATGTTCTTTTACAACTTATTTATATTTATGCCAGGCCATTTGTACTGATATATATAGCATGTTTGGTTTAGAAACCAAATTACAACTCAATGAAAATTCTGAAAAGACAGACATTTAAAGAATGAAAAATGAAACTGATGCAGTCAGGCATTCATTAACATAATTCTGTAGTTTTATTGTAGCATGTATTTTGATCCCTCATTCATATTGTGAAGCTATTTAACACAATGCTAAAATGGTATCAAAAAGGCAGGTTATTTACACTTAACAGGCATATATTCAAACATGTTCAGATTTGACACTGTTGGATGAGTCAAAATATTTAAGAAACAGTCTAGAATTAAAAACAAAAAAAATCCCATTTCCTATGATATTGCCAATCAATAGGTTATTTTTTTTTTAACATTTCACCAACAGAGGATGGACTGCCCTTGTTGAATGTCTTAAAGTCTACATTTTGTTGTAGTCATATACTGGAAGCATTTTTACATCTTAATTCGGCCAATCTTATCTGAAGGAGTCTTCCTTAGACCAAATTTTTCAGGATAAACTTAAAATTGTTAGCATAAGCCAGTATGTAAAAAAACTGTGCTGTTAACAAGAACAAACTATTTTCCAATGCAGTAAATTGCAGTAACTAAGCATTTGATAATTATTTTCCAATGTAATTTTTTTTCACTGCTATCTAAGAAACTTGCTAGTTAATCAGTTAATTCACTAAGAAAAATAACATTTTTTTAATGACTAAAATCTTCAAGATTTTAGAGATTTGTCAAATTACCAGTTTTATCACTTTAGCATTATATATATATATATTGAAAGTTGCCACTAAATCAATGTTGAAGAACAGTCAAATCAAAAGCAAGGAAATTAATATAAAATCCCATTTCAAGCATGCATTTTATTCTTATTTTCTTTTTATACTTCCATAAAAAGGAAATAAATATTTAGATTAATGCTATTAAAATATTTTAATAGACTTTTGCAACCATCAAAAAAGAATTGCAGGTGTCAGTAACACATTTCTAGATATCCAAATTAAATATGCAAAGGAAACTGGCATTTCATGGGATTTTTTTCTTGGTTTTTGTACAATTTATAGGAATAAGCAATTTCACAGAATTATCAACCAGTGAGTACAACAGTTTTAAGAGATGGACATTGGCATACAGAGTGCAAACAAAAAAGTTAAACATTCAGGAGACCCACAATACTTCATTCTTTTGAATGTATTCAAGATTGAGGTCATTACTAACTATATGCCTGATCACAATGCTTTTTATCTCACATACACTTTGGGTACAGTTTATCAGATAAAGCCTACAACTAGTACAGGCAGAAAAATTATCACTGCAGCTAGCAGCATACCAACTAGAAATTCAAGCAATTGCACACTTACTCCACATTAGCAATAGCTTTCTTCCACCGGTAACATAATATTTTTGGATAACAATTTTAATTACTGACGTGGAACATGTGTTCTTTTCTTAAGATTCTAGTTACCATAGTATTTATGGCAAAATCCTTCACTGTAGGAATTAAAATTTCAGTTATAAAATACATTAGGCATTCTAATTGTACAGATCATAGCAAAAACAGTCTATATAAAATTTCATACAAAGGAAACTAAGATCTGCAGTAAAATTGTTTCCAAAAACTATTTGGCACAGACAATTGCATGTTCAAATCACAGTCTGTAAAAGACTATTCTTAATTAAGACTAGGGAAAAAAAATTTTTAAAAATTGAAAACTCGGCTTAAGAATATTATTTGTTGCAGGCACACATTTGCGTGTAAGACTAAAACATTAAAAGGAAGGGACAGGACAGCACCAGGTATAAAAAGGTAAAATTTATCTTAATGACCATTTACAAAAATGATCCAGTTTGCACAAAATGCTAAAAACTTTGGCAAAAGCAACTGCCATACATCAAGGTAAGCGAGGTATTCATGACAGCTGTCACTAGCTAATTAGCAGCTTCAGTTAGTTGTTAACAATAAAGTCCCATAATGTAAGCACAAATCAAAAATAAGTGTTCCACTCATTTAAACAATAAGTTCAATGAATTATGGGGAGGAGAATGTCAAGATTGGCAGCTATTAAATAACATTCTACAAAACAAAATCAAGTCAGTTGTATAGTTTCATATTTTTCATTAAGGATGCAATTATGTTTTGAATGACAGTCAAGTGATAAATCATTAAAAACCCTCTAAATAAAATTAATCTAAAAAATGTACATTCTTCTTTAAAACTTGAATGAGTGCAACTGTTATGGCATGCCACTTCAGATGGCCTTTGTCATTGCATACAGTAGTATATTCCACCTTTAAAAAACTCATTTTAAGTCCACATTAATTAGCAGAAGAAACAAAAAAGGGTACATCACAGATAATGAGTATAAAGATATGCCCCAAACATACCACCCTTCTTGTACTGTGCACAAGTGAATTTAAAATGGTATAGTGCAAAGTGGCAAATCACTCATGTTCAGATTTTTGAATTTCATTTGCATTTTGGTTCTCATGTGCATGTTGCTGCTTCTGTTTTCCATGCCTCTTGCTGTAATCTTCCACACGTTGATGTAAGTCTCTTTGAAATGCTTCATTTACAGGAACCATGCCTGAATAATCATAGTGATTCCTTTCACTCATTGGATATGACTTACCAGATCGTCCTTGATAGGAGACATGGGGAATACGAAAGTAACGAAAGAAAAGAGGTTGGGGGCGGTTGTGATCATGACTAGGTCTCTTGCAGCAATTCTTATGCATAATTTCATGGTATTCTTGAAACATGTTAGCTGCACTAATACACTGAAAGATAATAAAAAATGCATTATTTAAAATAATTTTCTATCAATAGCATTAAACTGATAGTCTAAGTAATTAGACTTGCTAATGAACTATTAAATGGTATTCTTAATAGAATATAAAGATGTTCAACTTAACTGTTAAACATTGATTTGAATACTGATCTGATCAAATTATTTGTTAAACAACTAAATTTGCAAATTTTAAATAAAAACAGTGCCAAAAATGATTATTATGAATGCAAAAACCTATACTTACTACATAAGCAGAAAGAATTCCGCCTAACAAAAAGCCAGCAATTACATCTTCCCAGTGATTTTGGTAGAGAGCAACCCTTGAACACCCACAGACTAGAGCTAAACTACCAACTCCAATAACAAGTGATGGGCGCAGAAGCCTTGATGATCTTACAACAAGGGTATTATGTATGTAGATCTGAAGAGAAAAAGAAAAACCCTTTATTATTTGGAAAATAATATCCTTTTATTTCATAGAAGCCATGAACTAAAGTTCAGTGTGCACACCTGAAAATGAAGCAAAATTTCCCCAAAGCATAGAACTATGCTTCAGAGGGATTCAAATACTGAAAATTTCAGTAACAGAAATACAATACTATGGCAAAAATCACTAACATTTCATTTTTGGCATCAGTGACCAGAGAAGCCAAACCTACTATCTTGAAACATGTTTGTATTCTGATCTTCAGATCTGACTATAATAAAAGAAATGCAAGCATGACCGGTACCTAGGTATAACCCTAAAATCCCAAATCGTTCTTTTGATATATTACAAATAAAAGGAGAAATGTTTGTGGCAGAATGATTTTAATGAATGCTGATGATAGGGAGGTAACTGAATCAGTTAAAATAGTAAAATTACTAAGAACACTTTGCAAGATTATATCATCCAGATGGAGATATTGCAGTTATGAGAGAGGCAAAAACTTTATGGGATCTTGGGTAAATGAAATGGAGGTGCATAGCATATTACAGAACCAAACTGTGAATACAGCTAGATGGGATTAGATGGTATACCAGCTAGAGTTTTATGTGAAGGTGCTAGGGAATTTCACTGCCTTTGATCACATTGTTTAATCTATGTCTTGGTTGTCCCAAGGGGGGTTGAAAGAGGAGAAAATAGTTCCATTGCATAAAGGATGCTCCAAAACTGATGTAGCAAATTACCAACTGATCAGCATATCAGGAGTTGTTGTCAAGGCACTGGAAGTTGGTCAATGGGATAGTGTATGGGGGGGAGGACATGATTTCACGAAGGATAGGTCATGCTTCAGCAACTTGCTTATGTTTTATAATACAGTGACAGTCAAGTTGGATAAAAGTAATGGGTTTACAGTGATACTGCTGGACTTTGCAAAATCCTTTGACAGGATACCACATGGAATTCTAATCCAACTGTAGCACATGGGATGGATATAGGTGTTGGTGAGGTGGATAAGAGGGTGGTCGATGGATAGAGAGAGGTTCATTCAGGAGTAAAATCCCGAAGAAGGCCTGCGACTAATCATATGCCACAGGGCTCTGTTCTTGGACCACTGCTGTTTAATGTCTGTCTACATTAATGATATAGGAAAGGATCTGAGAGGAACTGTTCAGTTGTTTGCCAATGATGCAAAATTGGGTAGAGCAATAGTTAATGCAATGTTAAAATTTTTTTTCCATGCTGATTTGGATAGACTGGCAGTCTGGACAAAGGAGAATGTATATCAGTTTAATGTGGCAAAGTGTAAAGTAATGCATTTTGTGGTGAAAAGATTACCAGCTATATACCACCTTGATGGAAGTGTACTCCAAGAAATAGATAAAGCCAGAAATTTGGGAATGTTAGTGGATAGGGAGTTTAGAGAGCACATTGCAAAATTGGCTAAAGCAGCTCATTGGATTACTTGGCTACTGAAGAATACTTTGATGAACAGAGACAAGCAGGTTATTATTCCGCTTTATCAAGCCTTGATAAGACCCTATCTTGACTACTGCAAGCAGATCTGGTCATCTGGTTTTTTGGTAATGAGGAAGAAGGGGAAAGAGGATCCAGAGCCTCTTAGAAACCTCTTTGAAACCAGCCACATTTCACATACATATTAAAAACTGATTTAATACATATATGTATTAAATATCTTTGATTTTGTATCTGTGAATATTTTTCATTTTCCATACTCTAAGTTTAACAAATGCACGTCTTGCCTTTTGAATCTTTGTCAACATCTCTAGTGCTCCTCCATCTGCAGATAAAACACTGCTGAGATATGCAAAATGTGAAACAGTTTCAATTTTTCCATTTTCAATTATACTTGGTGTCCTGTTGTTCATTGATCTCATTTCTTTTGTTTGCATTTACTTTCAAACCAACTTTCAATGATTCTTCTTGTAGTGTGGTTAGTTTGTTTTGGATATCTGCATGCCTGTAAGCAATTAGATATACATCATCTGCATAGTCTAGATCACCCAAAGTTTTATTTATTTTCCATATGTTTTATTGCTGTCTGCTCTAGAACTTGATCTAGTACCAGTATAAATAATAAGGGAGATAGCAGACATCCTTGTCACACTCCAGATAGTTTGAAAGGGTTGTGACAGATATCCATCGTGCAGCACCTGACATTGGAATTTATTATATCCTTCCTATGAGGTTTATTGTCTTCTGTAGCATTCCTTTGTTTTGAAGTGCATTCCATACAGAATCTCTAGCAATGGAATCTAAGGCTTTTTCATAATCCACAAACAGTAAATATAAAGGAGAGTTAAATTCACCCAACTGTTTGATTATTATTTTTCAGGTGTTAATGTGGTCTATAGATGATCTACTTGGCCTAAAACCAGATTGCTCTCTTTCACACCTTCATCTAAAATATTAAAGATTCTTGAAAGAACAATTTTGCAGAAAATTTTGCTAATGACATCAGATTTATACCCCTCCAATTATTACAGTTTCCTAAATCTCATTTCTTTGGTATTTTTACTATTATTCCTATATTCTAATCACTAGGAAATGTCTTTTTTCCTAGATATCTTGGAATAATGGGTAGAGAATATCTGTGATTGTTGTAGTGTCAGATTTTAGAATCTCTGCTTGCTCCAATACCATCATGTTCTACCACTTTCCCATTTCTCTAATAGCCTATCTCCAATTGGGTTGGTATCAATATTTAATTAATCTACTCCTGCTGGCCTGGTTGGCCAAGTGGTTAGCATATCTGCTCTCCAGCCAAAAGGAGTGGACATGGATGTTTGCAATTGTCTGAAAATACTAGTGGTGGCAGAGGGCATTGGTGTAGTTGCAGTTGGATTGAGTGGAGACAGTTGTAGAGCAGGTGCCTTCCCTCGAGTCTTTGGACTCCCTGGAGGTGTCATGTAATAATAATATTTCTATTCTTTCACTGCTATTATTCAAGATTAGACTAAAATGTCTCCACCTTTCCAATTGTTCTTCTATTGACACTAGAATTTTTCTATTGAGATCCTTCACTGTAATATTTTTTGCATGGTTTCTCCAGAAAGTCTTCTTATAATACTGTGCAACTACTGTTATACTTGCCTGTAGCTTTTGTGCCCTCGATTCCAATTCTTCAAACCATTGCCGTTTATTTTTTCTAGCACTTCTCTTAAAATCTTTTTTTTTTTTTTTTTTTTTTATTTAAAATCTTATGTCTTTAAGTTTGTTTTCCTTTTTGGGAGCATTTCTTGCACATAATTTCTGCTTTATTTTTTTCCTTTCATCCACTAGTCTCCAAGTTTTCATTCTTCTTTCTTTCATTATATCCTAAAACATGTTTTGGTGTAGCATTAAGGACTTCACCTTTTTCCAGTTAGCCTCTATATCATCATTCCTTATATTCTTTCCTCAGAATTAATATCCATATTTTTCCTTAACTTTATTTTAAACTTACTACTGACTTCTGCATTTTGTTTAGCAATATCAAAATTCTGTCTATTAAACGTTTTCCCATGATAATTTTTCAAATACATAACTGCATAGATCCTACTATTAGGCGATGATCTGAGCCAATATCAGCACTTTTTATTTTAGAGACATCTAATAACATTTTCCTTCAACTTTGGCTGATAGCAGTATGATCTATTTGATTATATGTTTTGCCATCTGGCAACACCCAGGTTACTTTATGTATTCTCTTATGCTGGAAGATTGTGCCACCCATTACGAAGTTGTATTTGCCACACAGTTCCACCAACAGTATACCATTTACATTTCTCTCTCCCAAATCATATTTGCCCATTACATTCTCCAGCACCTCATTATTTGTACAAACTTTGGCGTTGAAATCGCCCACGAGAAGTATGCTCTCGTTACCATGTGTCGTCATCAAGCTCTTATCAAGCAGATTACAAAACTTTTTTTTTTTTTCCAAGGGATACATTCTCAGTTGGGGCATATCATTGAACAACTTAGTCTTCCAAATTTAGTTCCAAGATTTACTCTTATTTGTTCTGAAATTGGTTCCCACTCAATTGTTTGGTTAAATCTTTTTCTCATGAAGATTCTAACTCCATCCCTGAATAAAAAAGTATCCATAACCAAGGTACACACTCTGCCTCTAATTATGGAGAGCGACTATACAGTCTTGTTCTGGAAGTTGCTACACATGTGGAGGCATCTTGGAGCAGTGCTATGGCTTGAGAAGCTACAAGGAAAGAATGTCAGTAGTGCATGGAAAGTAGTCGCTCTCCATAATTGGAGGGCGCGTGTACCTTGGTTATAGATACTATATGTATAATAATAATTAATGCATCAGGTGTGATAGTTAAAGTATTGGCAAAGTTGGTTAAAAGTAAAATCTAGCATTGGGTGGATAGGAATATTATACACATGGTTTTGTAAAAAGGTAGATCCTGTCTTAGTGATTTAATCACATTTCATAACAGCGATAGCAGAATTATTTAAGAGGAATGGCTATACCATGATACTGCTGGACTTTGCAAAAGGCATTTGATAAAATACCAGATGGAAAATCATCATGAAAGTTGGAACAGGTAGGAATGGATATAAAGCTTGTGGCATGGATTGGGAAAGAGGTATCTGACAGACACCAGGCAGTAATATGTGATGAAGTGGAATCTAGGAGATTGAGGGAGACTAGTGGAGTGCCTCAGGGTTCTGTTCTATGGCTACTTATTAAGTAAGCCTCCAAGGAGTCAGAAGACTCATTGTGGGAGGTCCCTCCTATGGAACAAGTCTATCATACCACACCTTAAACTCATTGACTGTTCTCACTCTCACCACTATCAGGCAATGCATTCCACGGTTCAACCACCCTCCATGCAAAGAAACCGCTCCTCACCCTCTTGCTCAGTTTCCTTTTGTAACTTCCAGGGATGGCCCCTTGTCATCACTCCTTCCAGCTGTTCAACCAAGCAAAAGAACTCCCCAGTGTCAACCCTTTAACCACCTTTCAACAGTTTAAAAGTCTCAATCATATCACCTCTCCTATCCATCAAACTCTGCAGTCCACATTCCCTCAGCCAATATTGTACAGTCCTGAAATTGTCTTTATCTGCCTTTGTACCTTTTCCACAGTTAATTTATCCCCTTCAAATCCTGGGGACCAAATCTGAGAAAAATAGTTTAAGTGTGATCTGATCAGGATCAGGTCTTATACAACGGAATGATAACTTATCTCTTCAGGTCAGCATCCTCATTATTACAGCAATCCTCTGCGTTACCTTAACCACCTTTGCAATATGTCCCCTGAATTTCAGGTTTCTATCAATCATCAACCCCAGATCTCATCTCCCCTACTTCATCCAATAGTGTACAGCATCCCATCGATGTGTCCCAAACTCTAAGAGCTTACATTTTGCTGCATTAAACTGAAATCCCCATTCATTTGCCCATCTGTCTGTTTAGTTTATTCAAATCCTCTTGCAGGACTACCACATCTGCATTATTACTAATAACCCTTCCCAGCTTCACATCATCTGCAAACAACTGGATATCCAAACCATGTGCTGCAACTTAAATACCAGCTTATCATGTGGCACCCTGCCAAATGCCTTCACTAAATCCAAGAAAATGGCAGTATATACCTTTCCCCTCACTACTGCTCTTGTAACTATTATAAAAGGCTAGCATATTACTAAAACAGGAGCACCCCTTCACAAATCCATTTCGACTCTCACAGATAACATTATCCTTATCTGCCTAATGTTGTATACAGTCCCTAACTAATTTCTCCAAGATCTTTAGTACTGATGACACATAAAGTGGTCTATAATTAGACACTTCCAGTCTGCTACCAGCCTTATGCAATGCTACTATCTTTACATAAAAATATAACGGAAAAACTCACGTAGAAAAATTATTTAATGGTATAATTTTCGCCCGTGTGTCACAGGCATCTTCAGTACAATTAGGCACAAAAATTAAACATTAACTGACAATTCCAAAAAGCGCCACCTAAGTAGCTGGTGTAAGATAACTAAAAAGGTCAATAACTTTCCTAAAAAAAAAAAATTAATACAATAAAAAGTTAGGAAAGATTAGCTGATTTGTAAAGTACTATCTCCCATAAAGGGGACAGACGTAAGCCGTCGGATCTGTTTAAGTTAGGAGAATGAAGTAGAGTTTCACATGCTTCTTTATAAAGGCGTTCCATGAGAAACTGACTTTTGTGAAGAACTCTTGTCTTTTTCCAATGAACTCTGTGTCTAGTGAAGATGGCATGTTCTGCAAGTCCAGACTTTTCAGGTTTAAAGTATTCAATATAAGATTGGTGTTCTTCTAGCCGAATGGAGGCAGATCTTCCCGTTTGTCCGAAATAACATAATCCACAAGAGCACGGAATCTGGTAGACACCTGGATGATTGAGATGTGGAAGCTTGTCCTTTGGAGAAGCGAGAAAGGTGGAGATTTTTCTAAAAGGTCGAAAGGCAACAAAAATATTCAGTGGTTTTAAAATTTTTGCTATACGTTCACTGATGCCTTGTATATAAGGGATGGTAATGCGCGTTATTTCCTCTGTGTTTGAAGAGGGAGACATATTAAATCTACTCAAAGTTCTTTTAATGAAGCAATTCTTATAGCCATTAGATAGAAAGGAAGAAGTTATATATCGTATTTCTTTCTGTAAAAGATCGTCTGTAGAACAAAAGGAGTGGGCCCGATGAACCAGTGTTTTAATAGTTCCTGCCTTTTGACTGGGATGGTGATGAGATTCCGCATGGATATAATGGCCTGTATGAGTCTTCTTTCTATAAACTGAGAAATGTAGGTTACCATCTGGTTGGCGAAGAATTAGAAGATCTAAAAAGGCTAACTGCTTATTTGATTCTACTTCTAGGGTAAACTTGATCCTAGGATGAAATGCGTTTAACTTATTGAGAAATTGTTGAAGTTCATCAGAAGAGCCATTCCATACAGCAAAAATGTCATCGACATATCTGAACCAATGAGTAGGTCTGGGAGAAATATTGTCAAAGATACGTTGTTCAAAATGTTCCTTTGAGTAGATTTAATATGTCTCCCTCTTCAAACACAGAGGAAATAACGCGCATTACCATCCCTTATATACAAGGCATCAGTGAACGTATAGCAAAAATTTTAAAACCACTGAATATTTTTGTTGCCTTTCGACCTTTTAGAAAAATCTCCACCTTTCTCGCTTCTCCAAAGGACAAGCTTCCACATCTCAATCATCCAGGTGTCTACCAGATTCCGTGCTCTTGTGGATTATGTTATTTCGGACAAACGGGAAGATCTGCCTCCATTCGGCTAGAAGAACACCAATCTTATATTGAATACTTTAAACCTGAAAAGTCTGGACTTGCAGAACATGCCATCTTCACTAGACACAGAGTTCATTGGAAAAAGACAAGAGTTCTTCACAAAAGTCAGTTTCTCATGGAACGCCTTTATAAAGAAGCATGTGAAACTCTACTTCATTCTCCTAACTTAAACAGATCCGACGGCTTACGTCTGTCCCCTTTATGGGAGATAGTACTTTACAAATCAGCTAATCTTTCCTAACTTTTTATTGTATTAATTTTTTTTTTTTTTTTTTTTTTTTTTTTTTTTTAGGAAAGTTATTGACCTTTTTAGTTATCTTACACCAGCTACTTAGGTGGCGCTTTTTGGAATTGTCAGTTAATGTTTAATTTTTGTGCCTAATTGTACTGAAGATGCCTGTGACACACGGGCGAAAATTATACCATTAAATAATTTTTCTACGTGAGTTTTTCCGTTATATTTTTATGTATAGTTATGTCTACTCACGGTTTACCTCTTTTAAAACTTATGCTACTATCTTACCTTCCTTCCATTGCCTGGGCACTTTTCTCTGTAGCCTGACTTTCATTGAAAAGCCACTTAATTTGTATAGTAATAATATAGGGAAAGACTTAAGGGGGATATTCAGTTGTTTCTTTATGATGCAAAACTATGGAAGACACCAATCGATAAAAGGTGATGTAGATATCTGTGCAAGATGATTTAAATAAATTGGTAGGCGAAGGATAATGGTTGTCAATTCAATGTCGCAAAATGTAAGGTTATGCACCTTCAGTTTGAAAAAAAGTTGCATACTGAATATCATTAATGATATTGAACTGCTGGAATTGATGAAGCTAAGGACTTTGGGGTAATGGTAGACAGAGTTAAAGTTCAGAGGACATATTATAGAAGTTATAAAACACTAATCCCTCTTTATAAAGCTATGATTTGGCTGCATCTGACTCCATGGTGATACCCATAATAATAAAATAGCCCCTCCATGATAGAAATGTCCATAGAATGCTCCAAGTTCACAAGCTATATATAATATTGGAACTGAATTGCAAGAAACTAATTAGGCCAGGTATTTGGAGTGATTGTGGACAGGAAATTGAAGTAGGCATACCGCAAAAGGTAGCCAAAACAGCACAGATTATTTGATTGTTTAAGAATACAATGTCAAGCAGGATTATTGTTCCTTTTTATAGGACTTGAATATAGAACTTAACTACTGCACTCAGATCTGGTTACCTGCATTCTCTAGAGATTAAGAAATAGAGAGGATCCAGAGGTCAGTGACATATTGTAATAGGTTCATAGAATGGGCTTCAAAAACTAGCTCTTAGGCAAAAGAGGAGACACGATAGAAGCATAACTTATTAAAAGGATTTTATAGGATTCATAGAGCCTCCGTAGCTCACTCGGTATAGATGAAACCCTTTTGTCGGAAAGACCTGGGTTAGATTCCCATCTAAGACGGGAGGAACCTTTATCTGGTCTCTCTTGACAAAAGGTGAGTTAGCTGGTCTCATATGGAGGTAGGGTTTTTTCCACCTGGAAACTGGTTTTTCAGGCAAACCAGTTCTATGAACACGCGCATCTACAGACATAAGACACCAGGAGGCATAGGGCTAACTATCTTAGCCTCAAAGTGGTCGTGGTTTCAAATTGTAATAGTCTATGCCTAATACGAACATAACCTTGCTAATATTGTTACATAATACCTCCGGGGAGTCTAAGGACTCATCGAGGGAGGGTACCTGCTCTATAACTCCGTCTCCACCAACTGCAACTACCTTCATCATCTACACCAATGCCAATAACCACCAGCACTAGTATCTTCACAGAAAATCAGACATCCATGCCCACAGCAGGATTCGAACCCGCAGCCTTTTGGCTGGATACGCTAACCACTCGACAAATATGCAAAAGGAGGAGGATAGGATTTATACTGAAGACTTCGCTATGTGGCAAGAAGGTAGAGAGCAAGTGATTACTCCAGGAAATCTTGTATGGTTAGCAAATGTTATGACTAGATTTTTTTTGCTTGAAAGATAGTGAACAGGTTCCTAGAGGTTGTTATGAGTGCTTCAGTGAATGAATATAAGAAGTATAATAGATATTGTGTGGATAATGGGTCTCCTACAACAAGCATTCTGGTTCAGTTATAAGTATTCCAATAATCATTGCCAAATCTGATTAACAATGACCACCGAAAATGCAAGAACAACTGAATAGGTAGAAAAGAAATTGGTTATTAAATCACCTTGGATACCATCCAAATGCAAAACAGTATTTGATTGTTGGATGGATTTAATTTGTAGAGTTAACAGGTGTTCAGAAGTAAACAAACACTTAAAGTGAAAGAGAAACCTAATCCTAATTTTTTGGATGCCAGCAAACCTTGTTCTGAGATTTCTTGGTGTTATCCAAGCAAGATACATTTTATATTATTACAATACAAAAACAATAAATTCATATAGATATTAACTAGTATATATTTTACTGAATTTCCAACCAAACATCCTCAGAGGACAACTACTTTTACAATCTATGCTTGGCAATAAGAGAAACAATTCAAATTGTAATGGGCAAAAGACGTTATAATTTGGCACTAATGCTCTGATTGTATAGAAAGTTATTACAGTTGTATTGAAGTTGATGTTAAGATATCACATCCCAAAGTTTTAGCAGATTAACACAGCCACACTTGAGGGTAGGCAAGGTTTTTTTTTTTTTGTTATTGTCAGCAATGGCTAAAGCACTCACTGACATGTAATAACTTCTGTATAGAATATTGCACAGGATTAGATCAAAGAAACCCAAAGGGATATCTAAAGCTTGGTCTGTCAGTCCTAACTTTAATGGAAGGAGATTGAGCTAATTCTTAGATCAAATTGGATGCTAATATAGCCATGGGATGTTGGCTAATTTATCATGAAGATGTGCAGGCTGTTTAAGCCTCATTTGTGGGAAGCTGCCTAGGAAATGGAAAGTGAGCAAAGCAGTCCCACTTCTGAAGTAGCAGATTATAATCCAATTAGTGCCTCAGGAGTGGTGATTAAGGTTATAATAATTATAGACAAATTACATTGTTTTAATCCAATATGCAAGTATAAGCAAACAAAGTTTGCATATAAAGTATCTTCATGATTAGGCTACTTGTGTATCATATATGAGATGACTATTAGTTGCCCTAGTATCCCATAATGCAAACCCAAAGAGGGTGACTGGGGAACATAGTGGTGCATGGGAGTTGCATCCAGGAGAAGGTGGGTGAATAGTATTGTTCTGCAATGCCTAATACTTGGTCAGTTGCTACTGATTAATTTGTACAATCAGAAATAAGAAATATTTAAGGGGAAATATTCATTTGTTTGCCAATGCCTAAGTAAGGATTCTCCTGCATCATTGTTTTTGATAACACTCAAATTCCCAGACAAAATGAGATTTCTCTTCTTGGAATTACCCTGATATCAAGCCTCTCCTGGCATGAACACATCACAACCATTGCATCCTCAGCTTCCAAAAAGGTAGGTTCTCTCTTTCGCTCAAGACTACTTCATCTCTAAACAGCTATTAACATTATACAAATCCACCCAGCTATTGAATATTGCTCTCACATTTGGAGTGGGGTTCCTAAAAGCTCCCTCAAAATGCTTGATTCAATACAAAGGAGAGCAATTAGACTGATAAATGACCCATCTCTCTCACCAACTCTTTCTCCTCACTTTCACATAAACGCTTGGTCTCTGATTTGTATACTCTATAAATATTTCCATGGGAAATGTTCATCTGAAACAGCATCAATTCCCCACTCTGTACTAAGCTCATTGGAACATATACAGCTGCCGCC